>NW_023365716.1:921118-926871 GCF_000003815.2 Branchiostoma floridae
AACAAACTTCAAACTTTAAATACATTTATAACCATCATTAAACAGGAAAGCCCTGTCAAAACTTTGGGACGGGGTCGCGGATAAATACTGTGTTCTGTGACTTTGACTTGAGTTCTACATCAGCTGACCTATGACGTAGGCTGCGAGTCACAGCCTACGTCATAGAGCTTTACGTGTGTACGGAAATAGCATGTATATTACTAGTCTATCATCGTCGTGTATAAACATTCATAAGTTCATCAGATAACTCAAACCAACACCAAATCATACGTTTTGCCTACAATCATTTTATTGTGAAAGGTGCGGCAAAAGTTACACCAAGTTTTCAAACATTTTGATAGGATATATATATATATATATGACTAATACCTGTGAACTACTAATCTCCAAGCAATCTTAAACAGTAGCAGTTCGCTAATCTCCAAGCAGATCCTACGGTGCCATAATATAGTATCAAAGCTGGCCAAGGAGTATAGCCGGCCAAAGGGAGTCAAACGGGCACCGGTGGGTTTGATACTATATTACGTCACCGTGGATCTGTTCAAGTAAGCCAAGTCAATACTCCTATATGTGTAATACACTCAATATGCTGAATATTACAACTTAATATGCTGATTATTACAAGCGGGAGGTTATCGAATCCAAAAGACTTGTCTAAAGCAGGTAAATATAATGATTTTAAAACATGTTAAGATTCTTACTCCTAATATCACCTACATTTATAAAGAACATGTAAAATCAAAAACAGTAAAAAAAAGTACTGAAACTATACATACGAAACCTACATCGGACCGGTTTGACATATATGCTATAAACTTCGCAATCTCACTGGGACATGTCTGCTTCTCAAGTACAATTCCTTATACCCCTTGTCACATTATCCATGATCTTTGGGCGTATCGACGGAAGGTCGGCCATACATAAGATCGACAGAGGGTTGCGCGTATTTTTCACCTGAAAGCCGTCCCTGTCACATATAAGCCATACTTTGTACCTTGTACAATTGTTGTGCAATAAAGTTGTTATCATGAGCGAGGGTCACTGGGACATGTCTGCCTCTCGTGTAGAATTCCTTACCACAGAGTAGTTCTCGGGCCCAGGTACAGATTAAGACAACGACAGGGTTCTCCCCAGATTTTTTTAGTATAGTGGAGGGGCTGGCAAAAAATAACCCGAACCAACTCGCTGCACTTGCATGAAAATGGATGCATTTTGCATGACAGAGGGTGTCAAATACTACAAGTATATTAAGGATATAAACTGTGTAGGTGGGTAAAGCTGTTTGCTGTATATTTGTCACACGTTGTGGATTCAGTTTCTTTCTCATGTCTTTGGTATATATGAAAGGTAGATGACGGTGAGATTTCCTAGCTGCAAAGTAGTTACACTGATAACAGTTGTATGGTTTTCCTCCTCTGTAGGTTATTATATATGCTTGGCTCTTTCGACATTTGAGTTATCCTAGTACCCATTCCTCGAACATCTAGAGTTTTCCTCCTGTATGTGTTTTCATGTGTCGGGATAAGCTAGATCTTTGAGCCGCCCTGTACCCACACTCCCCACACATGTAGGGCTTCTCACCAGTATGTCTTGTTTGATGATCGATCAAATGGCGCTTCTGTGCAGCGGAGTAGTCACACTGGTCACACTTGTAGGGTTTTTCTCCTGTATGAGTTCTCATATGTTTGGATAAGTGAGATCTGTTAGCTGTCCTGTATCCACACTCTCCACACATGTAGGGTTTCTCACCGGTGTGTTTTGTCAGATGTATGTCTAGAGTAGATTTCTGTGCTGCGGAATAGTCACACTGGTCACACTTGTATGGTTTTTCTCCTGTGTGGATTCTCATGTGTGTTGATAGGGTAGACTTGAAAGTTGCCCTGAACCCACACTCCCCACACATGTAGGGTTTCTCACCAGTGTGTTTTTCTAGGTGTTGGTCCAAATTGGATTTTTGTGCTGCAGAATAATCACACTGGTCACACTTGTAGGGTTTCTCTCCTGTGTGGGTTCTCATATGTCGGGATAGGAGAGACCTATAAGCTGCCCTGTACCCACATTCCCCACACATTTAGGGTTTCTCACCGGTGTATTCAACAACATGCTTTCCATTATTGTCTCTGCTCTCCTGTACCTGTGAGGTTGATGTGTTGTCAGGTTGGGGAAAGTTCACATCACACGTTTCCTGCTGCAGGCCCATGTCTGTTGTCTGGGTCTCCCTGCTGTCACTCTCCTTCTCAGGGTTTTCTGGGCAGTTCGTCTCCTTCCCAGGATGTCCAGCACACCGTTTTTCAGTAGAATGTTCACAGCTGGAATCTTCCATTTCTATTCTGTGGGATGGGGGTGGAGGTAGATTATAGAATGAAAACTTCTTTCTAGAAGTGTGATACATTGGGATTTGTGTTTACAACTTTCAAAATCTTCCATCTGCAATTCCAGTCTGTCTTAAAAAGGCCAACAGAAAACAAATTACTTGTGACAAACCTAATATTTGCGAAGTATATGTCTACTATGTATGGACAATTACACATAAATCCCTCCAATGGTTTAAAAAAAAATTCTCATCCCATAATACAGACTCTTGTATTAGGTAAATTAGCCTTGTGGGACAGTAGTTATGTACTAGAAGACGTCATACTTTGTCTCTTGCACGATTCTCTGTGTAATAGAATTGAACAAGACCCCCTCTTGTGGTCTTTTTTTACTTCCAGTCATAAAAAGATTAAGTTCGTTGGGATCTACTGCTATTACTAAAGCATTATACACATGTACTTATTTGCTTGCAAGAAAATGGGAAATATACACGTATATTAGAGCAAATCTGTCCTTGATAGAAAGTTTCAAAGTAGCAGAACACAGTATTTATCTATAAAGTACTAGAACCAAGGTTATTGAAGACAGGTAGATGACAGATATTCAAGTGCAAGTGACCCCGAATACATTTCACACATTACAGCTTCCAAGTTTCTACTGCCCCCCTCCCCCATCAAAACACACATCACAAACACACCCGTAATTTCAATTTACCGCTGAATAAGCACCAACCATGAAGCTTTAACGACAAACACAGGTCTTACCTGTAGATCTACGGTGGTTAGCGGTCTCCAAGACTCCTGGTGACTGTAAAATCTCGACAGTTCTTCGGAGATATTTTACACCGGAGAAGCAAAACAAAATGGCGAACATCCGCTCACGTTCCGGACAAAGGTGGGAGGTCACAAACCCGACACTCCCTTCACAACAGGTTAAACCAGAGATCGCCGCATAACGATTTACTCCCGTGGTTTAGAGCCGAGCGTTTTAGTTTTAGTTAGGTAAAAAAAATCGATTCAGTTGTGAGATTCACTGTGACAGGCATCCAAGAGCAAACGGTGCTGCCTCGACTACATAGAATAATCAGACGATATAGATTGCAACACCAACTTACTAGTATTCGCTTTGTTTACATTCATTTTTTAAATATCTGTAGCTAAGTAACGCTGAAGTTCTAAAACAATGTGTAAATACATGTTGCTATAGGTTAGAATCACTAGTACTGAGAATAAAAGTGGATATAAACCAACAACAACGTATTCGTTTTGTTTACATTCATTTTATTTTGAAATATCTTTTGGTAAAGTAACGCTTAAGTTCTAAAACATGTTATTATGATACATGTTGCTATTCTAGAAACACTAGTACTGAGAATACAATAGTGCAAAATACAAGGTACATTACCTGTATACTACACACAATACTTTATCATTCAAAATGTTATTCTTTGAAATGAATTAGTTTAAATAAGGAGAAATGCGGATGTTAAAAACAACAGTAACCGTATGGTCACTAGCATTTCTAGAGCGCACATCGAAAACAAAAGATCCGAACAAATAAAAGACTACATCTATGCTAAGGTGCTTAAACTATTTTTAAGTACCAAATTTGTAATTTTACACAAGTAGAAACTATGACCAGCTTGACGGTTGCTCACAAACTAAAGAGAAATAAATGATCTATTTCTTTACAAATTACAAGAGTACATCTATGCCTAGGCACTAATATTAAAGAATCTACTTCTTTACAAATTACGAGAGTACATCTATGCCTAGGTACTAATACTAAAGAATCTATTTTTATATAAATTACAAGAGTACATCTATGCCTAGGTACTAATACTAAAGAATCTATTTTTATATAAATTACAAGAGTACATCTATGCCTAGGTACTAATACTAAAGAATCTATTCTTATATAAATTACAAGAGTACATCTATGCCTAGGTACTAATACTAAAGAATCTATTTCTATATAAATTACAAGAGTACATCTATGCCTAGGCACTAATACTAAAGAATCTATTTCTATATAAATTACAAGAGTACATCTATGCCTAGGCACTAATACTAAAGAATCTATTTCTATATAAATTACGAGAGTACATCTATGCCTAGGTACTAATACTATACTAGGTACATAACGTACCCCCTGTTGAGAACATATGCCATAACCCACACCAGACAACCTGCCTCTAATGCATTTTTCTTTACTATAAAAGTCGTTATGAGGACCAGGTACAGACTAAGACTACAGTTGAAATAGTTACTTCTGGAGGGCATGTAGGGTTTCTTATTACAGTGTTAATAATCTAGATGCTGTTCTAAATTGCATTTCACTGATGCAGAATAGTCGCACTGGTTACATTTGTAGGCTTTTCTCATGTAGGGATCCTCAAATGTTTAATTAAAAAAAAATCACGGGTCCTAGTGGTAAACGTGCAGATGTTGTCACACTGGCAGCAAGTCCCCTCAGAAGATATCTCCCTTTTCCAGCAGCTGTACAACTCCGCGAAGAGCTGCGTCAGAGTAACCGGGAAAGAGTCAGAGTGGTTCACCATCAACAGTGGGGTCAGACAGGGCTGTGTGGCTGCCCCCGACCTCTTCAACTGTGTTATTGACTACCTGATGACGAAGGTCTGCGAACGAGTCCCCGGGGTGTCCTTTGGACAGTACAACCTGGCCGACCTCGAGTACGCCGACGACACCTCCCTGCTTGTCGATGATTTGGACCAACTGGCAGAAGCCCTCACGGTCTACGATGAGGAGGCCAAGAAGCTTGGTCTCAGCATCAATTGGAGCAAGACAGAGCTCATGCACATCGGAGACGGCCCGGACCCTGAGCCCCTCATCTTCAATCAGTGCATCGTGAACTTCGTCTCTTCATTCAAGTACCTTGGCTCAATAATCTCCAAGACAGGTGACCTGAAACCCGAGGTCAACCAACGACGCACCCAGGCCTCAGCTGTCCTACAGTCCCTATGGAAACCACTCTGGCGACATCGTCATATCTCCCTGCAGACCAAACAACGAGTCTACAACTCCTCGGTTATTTCAGTTCTCCTGTACGGCTCGGAAACCTGGGCACTGAACAACACTCTGGCAGCCCGGCTCGACGGATTCGACTCTAGAGCTCTGAGGAGGATCACTGGCACCCGTTGGCACGAGCACGTGCGCAACAGTGAACTCAGGGAGCTGACCGGACAACCTCCCGCCTCCTCCCTTGCAGCCATGAGAAGGGTTCGATGGTACGGGCACGTCCTCCGGCTCCCCCCAGAGCACCCCACCAGAGCCCTGCTCGAGTTCAACCCAAAGCAGGCAGGATGGCGTCGCCCACGGGGGAAGCCCCGCACCCGCTGGATGGACGTGGTGTCCCGAGATCTGCGCACCATTAACATCACCCCCCACCAGGCGCAGCTTGCAGCGACAAACAGAGGATGG
>NW_023365716.1:927266-937047 GCF_000003815.2 Branchiostoma floridae
TAGATGTTCGTCTAGAGTACATTTCCTTGCTGCAGAATAATCACACTGGTCACATTTGTAGGGTTTTTCTCCAGTGTGGGTTCTCATATGTCGGGATAACTCAGACTTTCTTGTCGCTCTGAACCCACACTCCCCACACATGTAGGGTTTCTCACCGATGTGTGTTGTCACATGTTCGTCTAGAGTAGATTTGTGTGCTGCAGAATAGTCACACTGGTCACATTTGAAAGGTCTTTCTCCTGTGTGGGTTCTCATGTGTCTGGATAGGTGAGACTTTTTCGCTGTCCTGTACCCACACATCTCACAATTGTAGGGTTTCTCACCGCTGTGTTTTATTACATGTTGGTCCAAGGTGGATTTCTGTGCTGCCGAGTAGTCACACTGGTCACACTTGTAGGGTTTTTCACCAGTATGAGTTCTCATATGTTGGGATAAATGAGACTTCCAAGCTGTCCTGTACCCACACTCCCCACACATGTAGGGTTTCTCACCGGTGTGTTTGGCTAGATGTTGGTTCAGAGCAGATTTCCCTGCAGCAGAATAGACACACTGGTCACACTTGTACGGCTTTTCCCCTGTGTGGGTTCTAGTATGTTGGGATAAGTGGGACTTCTTAGCTGTCCTGTACCCACACATGTAGGGTTTCTCACCAGTCTGTTTAACCACATGCCTTCCCATATTGCCTCTGTTCTCCTGTACCTGTGAGGTTGATGTATTGTCAGGTTTTGAAAAGTTCACATCACACGTTTCCTGCTGCAGGCCCATGTCTGTTGTCTGGGTCTCCCGACTGTCACTCTCCTTCCCAGGGTGTCCAGTACACAGTTCTCCAGTAGAAAGTTTGTAGCTGGGCTCTTCCATTTCTGTTTTTACACCACACGTTTCGTCGCTTGGAACGTCCCTTTCCTCGTCCTCCTGCCGTCCAGTTCCGTTCCAAGGATGTCCGGTTGGTTGTAGTTGCTGCAGGCCCATGTCTGTTGTCTGGGTCTCCCTGCTGTCAATCTCCTTCCCAGGGTGTCTGGTATCGTACATCTCATTCCCAGGGTGTCTAGAATTTCCAGCACACAAGTTTGCAGTAGAAACCTCACAGCTGGGTTCTTCCGTTTCTGCTCTTACACCGTACGTTTTGTCCATTTCCTTCTCCTGCTGCCGTCCCGTGTCTGTTGTCTGCTCCCAACTGTAAGTCTCGTTCCATGGATGTCCGGTTGGCTGGTAGTCGTAGGTTTCCTGGTCCTCACTGTACGTTTCCTGGCACAGCACGTTCTCTTGTTCATCCTGTTGCCATCCAGTGTCTCCTGTCGGCTCCTCTTTGATGTGCGTCTCGTCTGCAGTTTGTTCCACATGAAGCTCTTTAACGGAAGGCACAAATGCGAACTTCGCCATCTCTAAAATGATTATAAAAAAAAAGTATGAGAAAAAACATATTTTTTATTTGATTATGTTACAAAACAGAAAAAGGTGCAAACTTTGCAAAAGAAAGTCTTCTGTGAAATTTCTTTTACCCGTTTTACTTTTAGCTCCTCAATTGTTTTTTCCAGTTGCAAGATTTGAATATGTATTAATTAGGGGATACAACAACTGAACAACATAGTATTTCTTCTTTTTTTTAACACAGGCACGAATTGACTCATAGTAACAACAGAACAATACAGACACATAGACACATAACAATCTATATACACATGCACCACCGTAGGGGTTTGACGTTATCTTTGTGGTAGAATGAACATGACTTACAGTAAGCACGGACTGTACAATGGTGTAATAGAAAAGTGGACACGCAAATATATAATATATCACTGTTTACGCCACCAGGCATCGGTCAGGTGCATCTCATTGGCACTGCAGGCTCGTGGCATCTTCATGATTATGCGAAAATATGACTGTACACAAAACGGAGTTGACTTCCATAGCTATAGCTGCGCACCAAAAAGTGGTAGGTAGGTCAGTACAAGGAAAAGTCTCGCATTATGTTGGGTTGCACGAATATCACCATCGTCACTTAATCTTTAATTTATATCATCAAATACTACAAATTTTGTTGTTATGTCTGGCAGTATATTTGAGATACAAAATTTATTTGGCTTCTCACACAATAAGCCTTCTCACATTAGTTAGGTCGCATGTGCGGCGACAAGAAAACAACACCAACAATGGTGAAGACAAGGACTGTTTACTTTTTGTGTGCCTTGCCTTTTGACATATTACCTAGAATTCCTGTCGCCGCACATGCGCCCTAACTAATGTGAGAAGGCTTATAGTTTGAATGCCCCCCTCCCCATCGACTACCGATCGAAAATACACTTCTAATTCTAATTTACCACCCAACAAGCACCAACCCGGCTGCTTTAACGACAATTACAGCTCTTACCTGTAGGTCAATGGTAGAAGCAGTCTCCAAGACTCCTGAAAATCGGTAAAAATCGCGTCAGTTTGGAGGATATGAAAAACGCAAGACGAGCCACAAAACAAGATGGCGGACGTCAGCTCTCACTAACGGGGTAAAGGTGAAAGGTCACAAACCTGATGCTAAATAGGTCAAAACAAAGATCGCCGCATAGCGCTTTGCTCTCCTGGTTTTAAACCTTTCAAAAATAACGCTATAAATGAAGTAGTAGTGGTTATAATTCAAGTATTTTATGAAAGACGACTCCAGAAAGAATAATGGATGTATTTCAACACTAATGGAGATCTCCTAGTAAAGAAAACAAATGTTCTACCTCAATTTCTACGTCTCAGATTGTCAGATTTTGACGGTTAGTCCAAGCCAGGTGAAATCCGATATGCGCAGGATTTCTTGAAACACAACTTTGTACAAGTATGCTATTGCGCTTCATATCAACACCTGACATTTGGCTTGGTTAACATTTCTTCCAAAAATTATGTTATTTCTTCTGTCAAAATTACGCCCTGGTAGGAAATGGAGTTAGAATCATCAGACGATAAAAACCAACACACAATTACTGTCTTTGCTTCCTTTATTTTGAACTAGCTCTGCCAAAATTTTGCTTAGATTTTACACATGTCAATATCACCTTTATTGCTATAAGCTTAAACGCTACGAATACAAAACATGTTAGCAAACTGTACACATCGGTGCATATAAAGTATATAATTAGGAATGTTAGATCCTTCTATCAAATAAAGTAGACTAAAGCATGCGAACATACCAAAATATTCCAGTATTTAAATCGATATCGACATGTGTACATTGAATGAAAAAAAATATCGTACCGAAACTACTTCAAGTCTATATTATCTTTACAGTCCGATTTCAAAAAGGCTTTCTTACATAAATGTTATTAACAAATAAGCGGTCAACACAAAAGAAAGGAGCTCACCTATCATGGCTACTATCTTAGGTACAAAACCTACATCTATACAGTTTTAGGTGTAACTATGTCTATTGTACCTACATCTATAGAGTTTTAGGTGTAACTCTATCTATTGTACCTACACCTATAGAATTTTAGGTGTAACTATATCTATTGTACCTACATCTATAGAATTTTAGGTGTAACTATATCGGTTGTACCTACATCTATAGAGTTTTAGGTGTGACTATATTTATGTATGTGGCAGTATTTTACGTTTGGGACTGCATTGTTAGCAGCGACACCTACCTGCAGTTCAAAGTGAACCTCTGCAGCTGTCGCCTGTATGAGCTCTTAGAGTTTAAAAAGATAAAGCTGACTCCCCAGCCCCTCGTGACCTGGGGGTCAAGAGACTAGGTAGGTAAAGCTGTTTGCTGTACATTTGTCACACTTGTGGATTTTTGTTTTTTGGTATATACAAAGTAGATAAAGGTGAGATTTTCTAGCTAGCTACAAAGTAGTTACACTGAGAACACTTATGTGGTTTTCCTCCTCTGTGGGTTCTTATTTAGACATCTGAGTTGCCCTGTTTCCTATACTTCGCACATCTAGGACTTTTTTACATGTCGATTAAAGGTGGATCTCTGTGCAGCAGAATAGTTACAATGGTCACACTTGTAGGTTTTTCATCTTGTGTGCGTTCTCATGTGTTTGGATAAGTCTGACTTTTGAGCCGTCCTGTACCCACACTCCCCACACATGTAGGGTTTCTCACCACTGTGTTTTGTTCTAACGTGTCTGACCAAATTGCATTTCTCTCCTGTAGAATAGTCACACTGATCACACCTGTAGGGTTTTTCTCCTGTATGGGTTCTCATATGTCCCGACAATATAAACTTCCTAGTTGTCCTAAAACCGCACTCCCCACACATGTAGGGTTTCTCACCAGTGTGCTTTCTTTGATGATTGGCCAAAGTGCTGTTGTCTGCTGCAGAATAGTCGCACTGGTCACACTTGTAGGGTTTTTCCCCAGTGTGGGTTCTCATGTGTAGGAGTAAATGGGCCTTTCGAGCCGCCCTGTACCCACACTCCTCACACATGTAGGGTTTCTCACCAGTGTGCTTTCTTTGATGATTGGCCAAATTGCCTTTCTCTCCTGTAGAATAGTCACACTGGTCACACTTGTAGGGTTTCTCTCCTGTATGAATTCTCATATGTTTGGATAAGTCAGACTTATAAGCTGTCATGTACCCACAATCTCCACACATGTAGGGTTTCTCACCGGTGTGTTTGGCTAGATGTTGGTTCAGAGCAGATTTCCCTGCAGCAGAAAAGACACACTGGTCACACTTGTACGGCTTTTCCCCTGTGTGGGTTCTAGTATGTTGGGATAAGTGGGACTTCTTAGCTGTCCTGTACCCACAATCCCCACACATGTAGGGTTTCTCACCAGTCTGTTTAAGCACATGCCATCCCATATTACCTCTGCTCTCCTGTACCTGTGAGGTTGATGTGTTGTCAGGTTGGGGAAAGTTCACATCACACGTTTCCTGCTGCAGGCCCATGTCTGTTGTCTGGGTCTCCCTGCTGTCACTCTCCTTCCCAGGATGTTCTGTACGGGATGTCGTCTTCCCAGAATGGCCAATCTCCTTCCCAGGATGCCCCGTACACAGTTCTCCAGTAGAAAGCTCACAGTTGATCTCTTCCATTTCCGCTTTTACACAGCACGTTTCGTTGTTTGGAGCGTCCTTGTCCTCGTCCTGCTGCCATCCCGTGTCTGTTGTCTGCTCCCAACTGTTGTAAGTCTCGCTCCAAGGATACCTAGTTAGTTTGGTTTCATTGTAATATTTATAGGTTTCCTGGTCCTCACTGTACGTTTCCTGGCACAGCACGTTCTCTTGTCCATCCTGTTGCCATCCAGGGTCTCCTGTAGGCTCCTCTTTGATGTGCGTCTCGTCTGCAGTTTGTTCCACATGAAGCTCTTTAACGGAAGGCACAAATGCGAACTCTGCCATCTCTAAAATGATTATAAAAAAAAAAGTATGAGAAAAACATAATTTTCATTTGATTATGTTACAAAGCAGAAAAAGGCGCAAACTTTGCATAAGAAAGTCTTTTGTGGAAGTTTTTTTTACCCGTTTTAGCTCAATTGTTTTTGCAGTAACAAGATTTGGATATGTATTAATTAGGGGATACAACAACTGAACAACATAGTATTTCTTTTTTTTTTAACACAGGCTCATAGTAAAAACAGACTCATAGTAAAAACAGAATGCATACAACAGAACAATACAGACACATAGACACATAACAATCTATGACATCTACATACACATGCGCTTCCAGAGGGTTTTGACATTATTTTTGTGCCAGAATGAATATGACTTAAGCACAGACTGTCCAATGGTGCTAGAAGAGTGGACATGCAAATATATAATATAGCCTTTTAAGCGAACCCGCTAGAAGAGCGGACACGCAAATATAGCACTGTTTACGCCATCTGGCATAAGTCAGGTGGAAAACACATTTCACTGGCACTGCAGCTTCTTGGCATTTGTGTAACAGTGGGGTTGAATTTCAAGCACAGCCAACGTCTCTGATTCCTTTTGGAATAGCGGCTTACGTTGCTGGATTGGTGGTCTGGTTTCGGAGAGGGGTAAAAATCTTGGTAGCCATGATATTGTTTCCGCCTTTCTTAAGAATGCGAATACATGACTACAAAACAAATGTGCATGTATACAAATCTGTGCATATTATGCCATATAGATGGAAATATAAGATCGTTCTATCAAATAAAGTAGAAAAATGCAAGTAAGTATACCAATGTTATAAATGTTCCAGTATTCAAATTAATACCGACATGTGTATATTGGATGAAAAAAAAGATCGTATCGAAACTATCTCAAGTCTAAAACCTACATCTATATTATCTTTACAGCCCGATTTCAAACAAGCTTTCTTACATAAATGTTATCAACAAATAAGCGGTCAACACAAAAGAAAGGAGCACATCTATCATGGCTACTATCTTAGGTACAAAACCTACATCTATGCAGTTTTAGGTGTGACTATATCTATTGTACCTACATCTATAGAGTTTTAGGTATATCTATATCTATGTATGTGGCAGTACTTTATGTTTGGGACTGCATTGTTAGCAGCGACACCTACCTGCAGTTCAAAGTGAACCTCTACAGCTGTCGCCTGTATGAGCTCTTACAGTTTAAAAAGATAAAGCTGACTACCACCCCACCCCCATGACCTGAAGGTCAAGAGACTATGTAGGTAGGTGAAGCTGTTTGCTGTACATTTGTCACATTTGTGGATTTGTTTGTTTTTTTGGTATATAAAAAGTAGATAAAGATGAGATTTCGTAGCTAGCTGCAAAGTAGTTACACTGATAACACTTATAATATGTTTTTACCTCCTGTGTGGGTTCTTAAATTCTTGACTTTTTAGACATTTCAGTTGCCTTGTTCCAGCACACTTTTCACATCTAGGTCATTTTACTGGTGTGCGTACTTACATGTCGGTTTAAAGAGGATTTATCTGAAGCAGAATAGTCACATTGGTCACATTTGTTGGGTTTTTCCCGTGTGGGTTCTCATATGGATTAATAAGGTAGACCTATGAGCTGTCCTGAACCCACACTCCCCACACATGTAGGGTTTCTCGCCGGTATGTCTTGTCTGATGGTCGATGAGATGGTGTTTTTCTGCAGCAGAATAGTCACACTGGTCACACTTGTAGGGTTTTTCCCCTGTATGGGTTCTCATATGTCTGGATAGGTGAGACCTATAAGCTGTCCCGTAACCACACTCCCCACACATGTAAGGTTTCTCGCTAGTATGTTTTACTTGATGTTGTTTCAACTTGGATTTATCTGTAGCAGAATAGTCACACTGCTCACACTTGTAAGGTTTTTCTCCTGTGTGGCTTCTCATGTGTTTTGATAGGTCGGACTTTTTCGCTGACCTGTACCCACACTCCCCACACATGTAGGGTTTTTCGCCAGTGTGTTTTACTTGATGTTGTTTCAACTTGGACTTATCTACTGCAGAATAGTCGCACTGGTCACACTTGAAGGGTTTCTCACCGGAATGGGTTTTCTGATGGTCGATCAAATTATGTTTTACTGCTGCCGCATAGTCGCACTGGTCACATTTGTAAGGTTTTTCCCCTGTGTGGGTTCTCATGTGTTTTGATAGGTCGGACTTTTCAGCTGACCTGTACCCACATTCACCACACATGTAGGGTTTCTCACCGGTGTGTCTTACTAGATGTTTGTCCAAATCACCTTTCCGTGCTGCAGAATAGTCACACTGGTCACATTTGTAGGGTTTTTCACCTGTATGGATTCTCATATGTTTGGATAAGTGGTGCTTTCTAGCCGACCTGTACCCACACTCACCACACATGTAGGGTTTCTCACCACTGTGTACTTGTAGATGTTCATTCAAAGAAGACTTCCGTGCAGCAGAATAGTCACACTGGTCACATTTGTAGGGTTTTTCCCCTGTGTGAGTTCTCATATGTCGGGATAAGTCAGACTTCTTAGCCGTCTGGTACCCACACTCCTCACATATGTACGGTTTATCACCGGAATGTCTTGTCTGATGGTAGATTAAATGATGTTTCTCTGTTGCGGAATAGCCACACTGATCACACAGGTAACGTCTTTCCCCTGTGTGGATTCTGATATGTCGGGATAATTGGTGCTTATGTGCTGTCCTGTACCCACAATCCCCACACATGTAGGGTCTCTCACCGGTACCAGTGTGTTTTCTTAGATGGATGTCCAAAGTGAGTTTTTCTGCAGCAGAATAGTCACACCGGTCACACATCTGCTGCAGGCCCATGTCTGTTCTCTGGGTCTCCCTGCTGTCACTCTCCTTCCCAGGAATTCCCGTGCAGTCTATCTCCTTCCCAGGATGCCCAGCACCCAGTTCTCTAGTAGAAAGCTCACAGCTGGGCTCTTCCAATACTGCTCTAACACCGCCCGTTTTGTCGTTTGGAACGTCCCTTTCCTCGTCCTGCTGCCGTCCAGTTCCGTTCCAAGGATGCCCTGTTGGTTGCGTTACGTTGTGGTAGTTGTAGGTTTCCTTGTTTCCAGTGTACGTTTCCTGGCACAGCACGTTCTCTTGTCCATCCTGTTGCCATCCAGTGTCTCCTGTCGGCTCCTCTTTGATGTGCGTCTCGTCTGCAGTTTGTTCCGCATGAAGCTCTTTAACGGGAGACACACATGTGGACTCCGCCATCTCTGAAATGATGGTAAAACACATGGATAAAAACATTAATTCATCGTCTTTTCAAACCAGAAAGGGTTCAGATTTTAAACCAGAAATTCTTCTGTCAAAGAAGTGGACCCTTTTAAGCTCCTCAGTTGTGTTTCCAGTAACAACTCGGTTGGGATATATTCTAGCTTATGATTCATACATGGGAATCAACCTAGCTAGTTCATGATTCGTCATTGGCAGTAACTGACTCATAGTAAAAACAGATTAATACTCTTCTATACATACTGAAAGCAACATACGAATAACTTTATTGCGCAACAATTGTAACAGTTACAATGTATGGCAATGTGAACAACTATATACTAATACAAATAACTAACAACTAATGTAATATGATATAAAAGTATAAACAATCTAGTGAGTATCATAGAGAAAGGTAACTATCTATACCACTATAGACACAGGCGCCTCTAGAGGATTTCGACGAAGATTTTGTGGTAGAATGAATCCGAGTTAGGGCCCGACTGTAGAATCATACTAAACTAGAGGAAACACGACATACTGTTTGCATCAACCTTATCAGTCATATGAAAAAAAAAATATTGCACTGGCACTGCAGGTTTTTGGAAAAGTCATAATTATGCCAAAATAATTCTTATATACAAGACGACACTTGAATATAAATTGAACTCCTAGCTGCGCAAGTGGTGAACGTACAGCTTTTCTTCGCATTTTAAAGGCGAGCACTCCTGAAAACTCAGTTGTAATTAACATCCCTGGTATCATGGTGTTTGCACGGATATATACTACTGACCGATTAAGAGCGCACGAGCATAATCATCGTCAAATAATCTATCATTGATAATTTTCAAAACAACATTTTCGTGATATCATGATGCACCATTTCTGACTGTATATTGCAGGTAAAAACCGATATTTGGCAGCAGTTACATCACTCATTACTTTCAATGCACCCCCCTCCCCCCCAACTACCGATCGTAAACACACCTCTTTAATTCTAGTTTACCACATAACAAGCACCAGCTAGGCTCATCTAAAGACACTCAAAGGTCTTACCTGTAAGTCTATGGTGGTTAGCGTTCTCCAAGACTTCTGGGATCACGTAAAATTCGCGTATTCAAGTTTGGAGGAGATGACTGCAAAGACGACATAAAACAAAATGGCGGATGTCAGCTAATCAACGGGGTAAAGTTTAGAGGTCACAAACCTGAT
>NW_023365716.1:937198-960532 GCF_000003815.2 Branchiostoma floridae
TTTAATACTTAAAACCCACCGTTGCTGATAGACCTCCATACAGATAATAAATGGTATAAACCAACACAAAACCACAACCTTTTCCAACAATTTAAGAGTAATCTATATTGCTATTAATTAAAGACACTAAGAATAAGAGTGAGCAAGATACTCCAGTGCCGCATGACACAGTATGGCCCCATTTAAATGATTAAATGACATACAATAAACCCCATGTGTAACACTGATAAACCAATGAAGTAAGAGTCATTAGGCAATGTAAATCCACACAGAATCAATGGCTTCGTTTAATTTACACTTTATTTTAGATTATCTTCACCAAACTGCATCAATGAATGAATGAATGAATGAAGTTCTCAACCATGTATAAGATATTGCTATGAGCTAAACAACATACAGAATAACCACTCGGAATACAAGTGCACGGAATACTAAGTACATGTAGACAATACGCAATAAGCTAATTAATTGTTAGCTATGTATATATTATGCTGCGAGGTGTTGCAAACGTAGGGTTGTTCTTTCGAACAAATTAGACTAAAACAAATAAAACACCAATGCCAAAACGCTTAGATAATTCCATGACATCTAAAATTTCTCTTAAAAAAAAAAGAAACAGTCGATTTTAACACGAAAGGAAAAAGTAAATCTATGCGTAAGTACTAGATTATGTACAGAAGCTACATCCATAAAGTACTGAGTAGTAGGTACAGTTTTAGTTCAAACCAACCTCTTGAAAGACTTGCTATAATGTTCGGTAGGCTACCTGAACATGTCAGCCTCTAATGTTGATTTCCTTGCTAAAGAGTAGTTGCCGGGCCCAGATAAAGACTAAGGCTACGTACAGATACCATTTTCACTCCTGGGTGTAATTTTTTTTATACATGACAATTCACGTTTTAAGGCAAAAACGTTGTATGCTTTACATTTGTCACACACGTAGATGTAGGTTCTTTGGTATGTCTTATCAAATGTTCTAGCAGCAGAGTAGTTACACTGATGGCATCTATAAGGTTTTTCTTACGTATGGGTCCTCATGTGTCGGGATAACTTAGACCTATCAGCCGTCCCGTACCCACACTCCCCACACATGAAGGGTTTCTCACCGGTGTGTGTCATTACATGTCGGTCTAAAGTACATTTCTGTGCAGCAGAATAGTCACACTGGTTACACTTAAAGGGCTTTTTCCCTGAATGCGTTCTCATATGTCTGGATAAGTTAGACTTTCGAGCTGTCCTGTACCCACATTCTCCACACATGTAGGGTTTCTCACCAGTGTGTGTTGCTAGATGTTTGTCCAAATCACCTTTCTGCATTGCAGAATAGTCACACTGATCACACTTGTAACGTCTTTCCCCTGTGTGGGTTCTCATGTGTCGGGATAAGGTAGACCTACCAGCTGTCCTGTACCCGCACTCCCCACACATGTAGGGTTTCTCGCTGGTGTGTTTTGCAGCTATGTGCGCGTCAAAATTGACTTTCTGTGCAGCAGAATAGTCACACTGGTCACACTTGTAGGGTTTTTCTCCTGTATGGATTCTCATGTGTCGGGATAAGTCAGACTTTGTTGTTGTTCTGTGCCCACATTCCCCACACATGTAGGGCTTTTCACCAGTGTGTTTCATTAGATGTTGGTCCAAGGAGGATTTCTGTGCAGCAGAATAGTTACACTGGTCGCACTTGTAGGGTTTTTGACCTGTATGGGTTCTCATATGCTGGGATAAGTTATATTTGTAAGCTGCCCTGTACCCACACTCTCCACACATGTAGGGTTTTTCTCCTGAATGGATTTTCATGTGTCGGGATAACGTAGATCTGTCAGCTGTCCTGTATCCACACTCCCCACACATGTAGGGTTTCTCACCGGAATGAGTTTTTTGATGGCCGATCAAATGATGTTTTTTTACTGCCGAATATTCGCACTGGTCACATTTGTATGGTTTGTCCCCTGTGTGGGTTCTCATGTGTCGGGATAAGTTAGACTTTTGAGCCGCCCTGAACCCACACTCTCCACACATGTAGGGTTTCTCACCGGTGTGTGTGGTTAGATGTTGGTCCAAAGTGGATTTCACTGCCGCAGAATAGCTACACTGGTCACACTTGTAGGGTTTATCTCCTGTGTGGATTCTGATGTGTACGGATAAGTCATACTTATGAGTTGCCCTGTACCCACACTCCGCACATATGTAGGGTTTATCATTATCACCAGTGTGCATGGCTGTATGTCTGTCTACCATTCTGTACAGCAGAATAGTCACAATGGTCACACTTGTAGGGTTTTTCTCCAGTGTGGGTTCTCATATACCGGGATAACTTAGACCTTTGACTTGTCCTGTACCCGCACTCCCCACACATGTAGGGTTTATCACCGGTGTGTTTCACCACATGCCTTCCCATATTGCCTCTGCTCTCCTGTACCTGTGAGGTTGATGTGTTGTCAGGTTGGGGAAAGTTCACATCACACATTTCCTGCTGCAGGCCCATGTCTGTTGTCTGGGTTTCCCTGCTGTCACTCTCCTTCCCAGGGTGCTCTGTGGACTTACTCTCCTTCCCAGGATCTCCTGCGCACTGTTCTCCGCAGAAAAGTTCAAGACCGGAATCTTCCATTTCTGTGAGAGGGGTATGGATTGTGAAACAACTTATTTCATCTGGCAAAGTAAAATACAGTAGAATCCAATTAATTGCACAACGGATAATTGCACACTTCTGCTAATTGCACGAAATCCCAAATCCCGTGGTGGTGTGGTCCAGCTTAATAACTTCGCTTTGTTGCACCATTCGGATATTTGCACGAAATGCACTGGCAAATGGGGTGTGCAATTAAGCGGCTTCTACTGTAGTTTAATTTTTAATGATTAGACATGCCGACTTTCATGACCCCAAATGACTTCCAGGGGAAAACCAATAATTTTTTTATGTCATAGTCAGAGGGCGGCGGGTAATAGAACTCTTAGGTCAGATTAATGTCGGTACAAACATCGGCGAGAGCTGAAGTGAGACATCTGGTATGAGTCTGACATAACTCCCTTCAAATGGCCTAAGGGCACATGGCAGTGATTGCACGCAGCCGCAGAGGGCTGACTTCCAGCCTTTGGCTCTAATTTTGTTGGATTTGTTGGGATTTCGGAGGTGTATAGGGTTTTTAACTTCTTACTGTGTTGCAAAATCATATTTTCCCCATTCTTCTGGTGTCCCTAGGCTCTAGAAATTGTTTGGAGGTTACATCACACTTCTACTGCCCCCCTCCCCATTCAAATACCTTTGACAAATACACCTTAAATCGTCTACTTTTTGTTCATCAATGAACAACCACCAACCAGGCGGTATCAACAACAATCACAGGAGGTCTTACCTGTAAGTCTATGGTGATTAGCAGTCTTCACAACTTCTGGAATCACGTAAAAATCGCGTGAGTTTGGAGGAGATGAGACGACGTCGCCAAACAAAATGGCGGACCCAGCTTGCGGGGGGTAAAGGTGAGAGGTCACAAACCTGAGACATCCTTCACAAAGGGTCAACCCGAGATCACCGCATAACGCTTTACAAAACAAATTAACATCTTTAAATCATACACTGTAGTAATTGAGTGCAATGGCAATGGATTGAGATATATCAGACGATGGTAATAAAATTCTACACTATAGCTGTACGAAATAAACCTTACCAACATTACGACACGATAAGCCTTCTCACATTAGTTAGGGCGCATGTGCGGCGACAGGAATTCTAGGTAATACAGTGTATGTCAAAGAGTAAGGCACACAAAAATTAAACAGCCCTTGTCTTCACCATTGTTTCGATTTGCATAACAATGTTCAGACGGGTTTTGTTTTCTTTTTGTGTGCCTTACCCTTTGACATATTCCCTAGAATTCCTTTCGACGCACATGCGTCATAACTAATGTGAGAAGGCTTATTAGGCATATCCTAGACTGCTTAGGCAATTGGGTAAGATATAATAGACGACGGGAATAAATTTACTGCCAACAAAATAAACTTTACCAACAAGCTATTAACAAGCCCTCCGGTTCTCCTCAAGGTGATGTGACCCGACGACTACGTCACTTGACCTGAGAGGAAGTGTGACGTCAGCAACGGCTTCAGTGACGTAGCAAACTTCAAACACATTTATAGCCATGATTAAACAGGAAAGCCCTGTCAAAACTTTGGGACGGGGTGATGGATAAATACTGTGTTCTGTGACTTTGACTTGAGGTCAGACTACATCACCTGACCTATGACGTAGGCTGCGAGTCACATCACTTAGAGCTTTACGTGTGTCTAGAATTACTGTCTATTATCGTCGTGTATAGAAGCTAACAAGAAGGCCGTGGCCTGGCTGCGGTACTGGCACGGAACGATATGATGATGATCGTTGTTTATAAACTTTCATACGGACATAGGATAACTCAACCCAACACAAAATCATAAGCTTTGGCTACTACCATTTTATTGTGAAAGACGTTTACAAAATTACTGCAAGTTTTTTTTTATTTGTCTGGATATATATTTCTATTAGCTACTAAAACAGAAGATGTGTGATCAGAATACCCCTGTTAAAGTAAGCAAGCCATACTACTGCATGGATACTATACTCAGTATACTGATATCGATAATTGCAGGCGTTAGGTTATCCAATCGAAAAGACTGTGGTAAATATAATGGTTTTGAGACATGTTTAGATTCCAATACTCCTATGATCACCTACATTTATAAAGAAAAATCAAAAACAGTAAAAAAAAGTACTGAAACTATACATACGAAACCTTCACCGGTCCGGTTGGGCACATATGCTATAATCTTCGCAAGCTCACTGGGACGTGTCTGCCTCTCGTGTATAATTCCTTACCACAGAGTAGTTCTCGGGCACAGGTACAGATTAACAAAACAATTCACATTCCATTACGGGTCTTCCACTCTACAGCTTCTCACGTTTCAAGAGGACAAAATTTGCATGCTCTGCATCTGCCACCTAGATGTCGCCATATGAGCTCTTACATTTCAAAAACACCATGCTGGTTACCTTGCTCCCCCTTACATGACCATGTCAAGGAACTATGTAGGTAAAGCTGTTTGCTGTACATTTGTTTTGTCACACTTGTGGATTTATTTTCTTTGGTATAAAAAAATAAAGTAGATAACGGTGAGATTTCCTAGCTGCAAAGTAGTTCGACTGATAACACTTATGTGGTTTTCCTTCTCTGTGGGTTTTTATATACTTGGTTATTTAGACATTGGAATTGTCCTGTAGTTTCTTATATGCTTAGATTTTAATATACAGTTATCCTGTACCCATACTTCGCACATTTAGGGCTTTTTACCAGTTTGCTTTCTTACATGTCAGTTAAAGGAGGATTTTGCAACAGAATAGTCAAACTAGTCACATTTGTAGCGTTTTTCTCCTGTATGTGTTTTCATGTGTCGGGATAAGGTTGATCTTTGAGCCGCCCTGTACCCACACTCCCCACACTTGTAGGGCTTCTCACCGGAATGTCTTGTTTGATGATCGATCAAATGATGTTTTTCTGCTGCAGAATAGTCGCACTGGTCACACTTGTAGGGTTTTTCCCCTGTGTGAGTTCTCATATGTCTGGATAGGAGAGAACTATAAGCGGTCTTGTACCCACACTCCCCACACATGTAAATGTAGGGTTTCTCACCTGTGTGTTTTACTTGATGTTGTTTCAACTTGGATTTATCTATAGCAGAAAAGTCACACTGCTCACACTTGTAAGGTTTTTCTCCTGTGTGGGTTCTCATGTGTTTTGATAGGTCGGACATTTGAGCTGTCCTATGCCCACATTCACCACACATGTAGGGTTTATCACCCGTGTGTTTTGTCAGATGTTGGACCAAATGGCCTTTCTGTGCAGCAGAATAGTCACACAGGTCACACTTGTAGGGTCTTTCTCCTGTGTGGACTCTCATGTGTCGGGATAAGTGACTCTGGTGAGCTGTCCTGTACTCACACTCTCGACACATGTAGGGTTTCTCACCAGTGTGCTTTGCTAGATGTTTGTCCAAGGTGGATTGGACTGCAGCAGAATAGTCACACTGGTCACACTTGTATGGTTTCTCTCCTGTGTGTGTTTTCATGTGTCGGGATAAGTGAGATTTCTGAGTCGTCCTGTACCAGCACTCCCCACACATGAAGGGTTTCTCACCACTATGTTTCATTAGATGTTTGTCAAAGGTCGATTTTTCTGCAGCAGAGTAGTCACACTGGTCACACTTGTAGGGTTTTTCTCCTGTATGGATCCTCATATGTCGGGATAACTTACATTTGTCAGCTGTCCTGAACCTACATTCCCCACACATGTAGGGTTTCTCACCACTGTGTTTTGCAACATATTGCTCCAAACTCGACTTGTGGGTTCTCATATGTCGGGATAAGTTACACCTTTGAGCCGTCCTGTACCCACACACCTCACACATGTAGGGTTTGTCACCGGTGTGTTTTGCTATATGTTTATTCAATTCACCTTTCTGTGCAGCAGAATAGTCACACTTGTCACACTTGTATGGTTTTTCCCCTGTATGGGTTCTCATATGCTGGGATAAGTGAGACCTATAAGTCGTCCTGTAC
This sequence comes from Branchiostoma floridae, assembly GCF_000003815.2. Classification (NCBI taxonomy): domain Eukaryota; kingdom Metazoa; phylum Chordata; class Leptocardii; order Amphioxiformes; family Branchiostomatidae; genus Branchiostoma; species Branchiostoma floridae. The sequence continues at coordinate 943,785 of NW_023365716.1, forward strand.
CCACACTCCCCACACATGTAGGGTTTCTCACCGGTGTGTTTAACCACATGCCTTGCCTTATTGCCTCTGCTCCCCCGTACCTGTGAGGTTGATGTGTTGTCAGGTTGGGGAAAGTTCACATCACACGTTTCCTGCTGCAGGCCCATGTCTGCTGTCTGGGTCTCCCTGCTGTCACTCTCCTTCCAAGGATTTCCATAAAGTTCCATCTCCTTCCCAGGATGTTCTCCAATACTAACAAAGCTGGACTCTTCCACTTCTGCTCTTACACCGCACGTTTCGTTGTTTGGAGTGTCCTTTTCCTCGTCCTGCTGCCGTCCCGTGTCTGTTGTCTGCTCCCAACTGTTGTAAGTCTCGCTCCAAGGATACCCCGTCAGTTTGGTTTCATTGTAGTTGTAGGTTTCCTGGTCCTCACTGTACGTTTCCTGGTACAGCACGTTCTCTTGTCCATCCTGTTGCCATCCAGTGTCTCCTGTCTCCTCCTCTTTGATGTGCGTCTCGTTCGCAGTTTGTTCCGCATGAAGCTCTTTAACGGGAGGCACACGTGTGAACTCCGCCATCTCTGAAATGATGGTAAAAATATGGGTAAAATACATTAATTCATGTACGTCATTTGCACACAAGCAAGGGTTCAGATTTGACACAAGAAATTCTTTTGTCCAACTAGTGGACCCGATTTAGCACCCCGGGTGTGTTTCCAGTGGTTTGCCAAGTACTAGTATAGCATTGTCTGCAGTCTCAGTAAATAAAATAAACAACAGTCGGATATATCCTAGCTATATATACTAGCTATATATGTAACATGTATGTATTCTTCTCTCCCAGGGTTAGCCCTTGGCAATAGCCTACGGCTAGTTGGTCAGCCCTGGCTGTTTGTATACAGCTGAACAAATAAACAAATAAACAAACAAATATATACAGGGGATTCAACAGCCTAGTTCATGATTCTTTTTACAGGTACTTAATGACTCACACATACTAAAAGCAAATACATAGATCACAGCAACATAGACACAGAAAAACTTAAAGATATACATACACAGGCACCTCAAGAGCTTTATCACCTGATGATTGATTGGTTAATTGACTGATTCCAACGTAGGTTTTGTGGTAGAATTTAGTTAGGGGCCACGTTAGAATGGTTATAGAATAATAGAAAAGACGATATACAGAAGAACACTGTTAACATCAAAGTTATCAGTCATGTGAAAAAAATGGCACTGCAAGTTCTTGCTTAAGTCATAATTATGCCAAAATAATTCCTATTGAGTTTATTGTGATACCCTTTAGCTCAATGAGCTAATCTTCCAGGGCTATATGCAATGGTTTCAGGACATTTGATTGAATGGTACTCCAAATCTACGCAAGTGGTGAACCAAGGATGTTATAAGAGATATAACCTTGGGTGAACAGATTTTCCTCGCAGCAGATGAACAAAGATCTTTGCACGACTATATGCTATTACACATTAGGCCACAGCAAGTAAATTTAATGGATGACATCCTCTGCAGACTGCAAAAATACTGAGATAGGGCAAAAAAAACAAGATGGGTAAAAAAAACAAGATGGTTAAATTTTCCAAATATACGCAATAAACAAGAATGAAAGCAATAAAACACGGCATCACAGCCAACAAGGCATTCATTCCTGTATTCAAGACGTGAACTAGTGTAGTAAATGTGACACTAGTGTGGTCGACACTTACCAACATGGCAACCACACTTAAGTTATGGCTTCCATAATTGTGCCACATTCACAACTATCTAACTAATTTCACTTCACTGTAACTACAGTCATGGCTAACTGGCTAGTGTCACTTCTATAAGTACAATCATTAGTCTTAAACACAACATATTTGCCCATTTTAGGTACTTTCTCGTCATGTTGACATTCTTGTTTTTTTCTGAAATCAGGCGAAAATTAATGCGCGCGCTGATGTCATCCATAATATTTACTTGCTGTGACCTTAAGACCGCACGAGCATTATCATCGTCAAATGATCTATAATTAATAATCATCAAAGCAAGATTCTTGATTTCGTGATGCACCATTTCTGACTGTATATTGAAGGTACAAATCTATATTTGGTAGTCGTTATATCACTTATGAAACTCAACACCACTAACAGCGCACCAGTCATAATTGGAGGGGAAGGGGTGAAGGAGGTTGCGTCCTTTGTGTATCTGGGAAGTGTGGTGGACCGTCAGGGAGGTACGGACAGGGATGTTACCGCCAGGATAGGGAAAGCGAGAGCAGCTTTCATCATGCTGAAGAATGTCTGGGCCTCCAGGGTGATACGTGTAGCCACCAAACTCCGAATCTTCAACTCCAACGTTAAATCAGTACTGCTCTATGGATCCGAGACCTGGAGAACAACAAAAGCAACGCAGCGCAGGATACAAACCTTCATTAACACTTGTCTGAGAAGGATCTTTAAAATCAAGTGGTCAGACAGGATCAGCAACCTGGAGCTGTGGGACAGAGCAGGACAAAAACCAGTGGTCAGTCAGATCCTCAAGAGAAAGTGGTCCTGGATCGGCCACACCCTCCGGAAGCCACCATCCAGTATTACACACCAAGCTCTGACTTGGAACCCACAGGGTAAAAGGAAGAGAGGGAGGCCAAGGAATAGCTGGGGGAGAGATACGGAGGAGGAGATGAAAAGTATCTGCAACAACTGGCAGGACCTGAAGAAGAAGGCCCAGAGGCGGGTGCAATGGAGGACTATCATCAGTGGCCTATGCTCTGCCAGGGGCGAAGGGCCCAAGTAAGTAAAAGTATATCACTTATTACCCCCCCCCCCCCCCGTGTACACTATTTCACATGCAAGATATCTGGCGGTTTCTAGCGAGGACCAATCAGATGGCTGCTAGCAGGTCACTGACCGCAGTCAACAATCAGCCAATGGCAGCCCAGTTACGGGCTGATCGCACCCCTTGTAGCGCCCCTAGTTTCATGTAAATGTCCTTTTATGGCGCATTGTGACGCCCCAAATTACAGACAATCAGCGAGAGAAGACATCGAACGCATTTTCGAGGACAGTCACCTAACAGCGCATCCCGGGTCTTTGGTTCACCGGTCATGGGGGGAGACATAGAAATCGGTAATAACAAGCAAAAAAAAACATATTTGTCAACGATCCTGTAAAAAAATCATGACTAGTCATTATACAAAAATCTTTGCTAAGCGCCAATAACACCTTTATGATTGTCACTGTCCAAACATAAACTATAAACGTTACATTTTTAAGTTACATCAAGGAGATTAAAAAAACACCTCCTTGGTTACATATAGGCCGGCCGAAGACCTTGATACAACGTACTCAGTTTAGAACTGAGTGACTCATGTTGCATATACTACACAAAGTTACACCGCGATATGTTTTGTTGCATATGCTTCGTCATGTCAAGAAGGTTCTATCTTCGAAAATAAGATCCGTTCTGTTACATATAATACAGTCAGCGTAAATCACGCACCATATAATCGGTCATTATGTTACCTTCACAGAAGGTACATACTGTTTTTGCATCGTTTCTTCTTCTTCTTCTTCTTCTTTTCCGCACAAATAAAAAACATGAATATCTCCAAAACTAGACCTTGGAATATCTCGTAATTCAGCAAGCTGGTAGGTCTGCACATAAGACACTGCACCTTGGTCATTTGGTCCCCCAAAGACACCAAAAAATGATTTTATGGGGCAAAAAAGGGTGAAAAAACTAGCAATTTTAACACAAAATCGAACTTTCGAGCCCCCATAGAACATCAGAACCACGTTCCAAGGACCCGAGGTCAACGACCGGTAGCTATGGAACCCGCCCGGGAGTTATGGAACATGGTGTTCGAACGAGGTCAACGACCGCCACTACGCAACACGGAAGTGTCCGCCCGTCAAATGATGACTTCATCTTGCTTTGGACGGCCTGAATTGAGGCAGAAGCCGTCCTCTGAAATGATTTGTGGAATTCATTTTACCAAGAAGTAATAAATCGGATCAAGAAATTCACAGAGATTTGACTTTATTTTGCCGAATATCGGCACCTTTTGCATACTAGTATATCAACTTCAAGGAAGGTAGAATGAAATTGAGGGCAGGCAGAATGAAATTTAATGCCCTCAAAGTATAATGTGTCTCGGTTAAGGTCTATATCGAGTCAAATCTAAGCATTTGTTTCGATACTTTTCTTGATTTTGTTTAAGCTAAAGGTTTTGCTACCTGCACAAGTCAGTTTAACTCTGAGCCATCCAAACATTGTTCGGATCCTATGTTGCATGTGTTTGAGTTACGTAGAATCGAGAACACACACGATGTGTAGTACGCCAGCACCCGTGCGTACACACGCGATAATTTGGTGAACAAACGCATTCAGAGCACTACTGCAATTTTCTCAGACAGGCTGACAACTGTGGTAACGTTACGCGTATGTGGTGATTTCTTTGGATGTCTCCTGACATGATAAGTAACTGGCATATAACGTTAATCATAAAAATGTAGCGAGACCTGTTCGTTTTTCAAGTTCATACAAAGAGCTGTCGTCTAAATGAAACACGGATTGGTGTCACGGTTGTAGTTAACCGATTTTTGAGTCAACAAGAACATTTGAGCAAAAAAACAACAACACATGACTACGTTAGACGCAAGGTCACTGCGTGTTGCCGGCTGTTACATAAAAAAAAAACATGCATAACGGTCGTCGACATGCAAACTCAAAGTTTTACGCCTGAGACATAAAGGTATGTGAAACACAAACGATGGACTTGATGAGTTTATTTCGCTATTAAACTGACCTGAACAAACACGATTAACTGCAGCGTGGAACGCCCTCCCCATGTTAGGTCACGGTCATTCCGTTCACCTTGTTGTTTATCATGTAAGTTACCACAGCGCTGCGTTGGTCCCCAGCAAGCAAGTGGAGCACGGAAACGAAGTCTGGGTGAATTACAATAAATCTACTTACAGCTTTATACACGGTGGGAGTGGCCGGCACAGCACAAATCCCCAGGCACAAATCAGCATAACCCAACGCGAAAGTTAAGTGTAGCAGAAACCTAACCCCTTGAAGTTTGCATGATTGACAGGCGGACGGGTTTGAAGTGTACCGACTGCGGCACGTATTGATAATGAGGGCATAAACAAACTACGTACATCAAACGTAAATCAAAATTGTTTGCTAAAAATAAAAGAAATTTATGAAATTGAATTGCGGGCTCTGAAAAAATTATTGGGCCGTTCAAAATATGAATGAATTTACACAGATTGACTGTGACAGGAAGCATAGCGGAGATGTGCTGCGTACTGTGAAGATCACGTGCAGTGTGCAGGGGTAGCCATATCAATTTCTGCTCTGAGAGTGTCCGGCAACTGCGGGACGTGAACGAATATAATAGATTTGTGGCAATTTTAGCGATTACGCTAATCAGCTGTTTCTGTGAATTTGTGCGATTTACAGTAGTTGGTAAGGCCCCCTTTCGAAATTTCCACTAGACGGCGATCGCGCTGCGCTCTTACTGCGACATAAACAGGATATGTGTAACATTCGATTTCACACTGGGTATATGGTTCATAGAAAACGTAAAAGTGTGACTGAGCATGCTGAGGAGAACCCTTCGCGCTGCGTTGTACAAGCGGCAAACTCTGTGAGACGTTTCAAGCTGTGAATGTACCTTCCGATTTTGTGCTACGCAGTGTGCCGTAACTTGGTACGCGTGTTTTAATTTTGCTCTCTTCAGAAGTTTTCGAGAAACGAGAATTCAATTCTATAATATTTGACAATAAAATTGTGACTGTATGTACTTCTTGCCTCATGTGAGGCTGTATCTAGCACAATCTAGCTGATGTTTTCACGGGGAAAGGGACTGAATGCACTGTTTGCGATGGTCCGACTAAGAAAATCATTACGAAAAAAACAACACCGCCAACATCAACAAATCTCTGCCTACCTTTTGGAAAATATCTTCGACATCTTAATTTTCATAGACGGTCAGCCCAAATTTGGTGCAACATGATGACACCGGTAGATTCGGTCCATATTTTATAAGCAGTCAATTAAAGAATCAAAAGCACACCTATTTGTCACGTTTCATGTAGGGTCCCGCCCCCGTATAGAGCGCAAGCATATGAGGTCCGATCGGCTTACCGGAGACTATTTTGAAAGTACCTTATTTAATTTCACATATTGTTCGATTTTTTTTACTTCTATGGTAGCAACAACTGACAGTTAATCGGGGCCGGGAAAATGACAACAAAAACATCGGCGCTAGCACGATGCGACTGACCAGAACATTAGGGGGAGGGGCGCGGCACCGACTGGGTTCGACCAGTCGCTTCTCGCTTCTCTCTCGCCGGCGGCGCGCGTTAGGAATTATCATCAAATTTAGCACCGTCCGCAAACATCCGCTGATTTTTTAGAGATTTTTGCAAAATTTGTCTATACTTACGCGCCGAGTTTGTTCGTCAACAATGACGGAAAGCGCAAAATTAAACTTATTCTTATGTTATCAACTGAACTTCGCGGCTCGCGTTCTGCACCAAGTCAGAGACAGAGAATATGAATTTCCCAAGTGATTCAAAGCTTTATTTTTTTTAACATTTGAATACATATTGTTGAAGGAAGCCAGTTTTTTTTTTCCATGGCTCTCTCTCCGCAAGCCAAGAAATTTCTCCCTGGACCTCCCCAAGCCGAAAAAATTCATAGGCCTTGACGCTCCCGCAGACGACACTCTAAATGTCGTCGAGTAAACCCTGTTGACGACCGTCAGAAATGGATAAGACAGGATAACCTTTTTGGACAGACAGACTGCCCCTGTGGCTTGTAGCTATGGGGATGTGATGAGATGATGATGAGAAACCCTGTTTGAAACAATATTGGACGTTGTGTTCATTATTCAAGATGTATAACGTTACAGATAAAAATCATCAAAATTTATTTGTACCTTCTTGCATGTCTTGACTTATCCTGTGTCAACATCTGCAACTTAATCAGTTTACCCTTCCAGGTAGAAATGCTAGACTAAACCATGTGAAGGTAACATTCTGTATTTGCTTGCAAATATTACCTTTCTAGTTCTGCTTCATTTTGTTTATTTCATTTGTTAATCTTCTTGTAATTATGCAAAAGTAGCTGACAACACACTTGTAACTTTGACAAAGACGTTCACATGTTTGAAAGGTTGCTTCTATGTGATGCAAAACCACTTCCAGAATTTGAATACGTCCGTCACCTAGCTATGTAAACACGGTAATCTATTCATGCGGTAGAAGAACCACAAACATCCCAGACAACCACAGTCGGTAACGACGATATTGAGTTTTGGGATAATGTGACATTATCCATCGTTGTTATTTTGTAAAACATAAAATAAAAACATCACGTAGTTCTACTGTACTTCTACAAGTCACAACTTGAATCTTGTAACCGTAGTAGGTAAAAAGATCTCTGAATCTGATGACCCGTGCGCAACGGCTGTAGTAAATTGTCAAATATGACGCTATGTACTCAAGTCGTATTGTTTGTTTTTTCAGTCCTTCCTTCTATTCTATATTACCGGCATTGAAAGGGACCAGCTCACAAAATACATGCTGTAAACTAAAGGAAGCCCTACAAAGATTTCCTTTGTAATGTATTGACGGTATTTAACAGCCAGTAATGGACGGACAATAGGTGTGAAATATTCCTCCCTGCCCCTCGCGTGCCACCAGTTTAGTGTTAATTGGTTACTCTGCATTTGAAAGAGCGGACTTCATGGGCGTTGCCCTCGCTAGAAATCTACTGAATGGGAATCAGAGCTAGCCCCCCCCCCCAACTACCGATCGTAAACACACCTCTTTAATTCTAGTTTACCACTAAACAAGCACCAACTAGAGTTATCTAACGACACTCATATGTCTTACCTGTAAGTCTACGGTGGTTAGCGTTCTCCAAGCCTTCTGTGATCACGTAAAAATCGTGTAAGTTTGGGGGAGATGAGCACCAAAGACGATGACATAAAACCAAAATGGCGGATGTCAGCTCATGAACGGGGCAAAGGTCAGAGGTTACAAACCTGATATCACTGGGTCAAATTAAAGTTATATTAAAGTCATATTTAAGTTCGCCGCATAACGCTCTACTCTCGTGGTTTTAAGGTTACCAAGGCTTGTTTTTCAATTTTTTCCATCATTATATATAGAAAAAACTCACCAATACACTTGAGCATGATTAATTTGTGGGGCAATGGGTGGGGCATGTTGACAACATATGCTGTTCTTTCTGTTCCTGTTGGCACGGCAGGTATGTTTTCTCAGCAGTAGGACTTACAGCTGACCTGTGCGACCTCACCCCAGTTCCAGGTTTACGCTATTTCGTACAGTACACTACGCATGTGCGAGCAACATGAAATCAAAGGTGAAAGAACCATATGAACGTAAACATTCCGCCATTTTGAATGCGCCATTACCGTCTGGATAATGGGAACAATGTTTACTTCTGATGGGCCTTGACCTTTGACATAATACCCAGGATTCCTGTCACTCGCACATGCGTACTCTGCGAAACACCTTATGCAACACCTAGCAATTTTATTGCGCCCGAGTCTTCTCAAACGTACTATTACCGCGCATGGAATCCCCGTCGCGGTAAATCGTGCGATGTATGTTACCAGGGCCTTGGTAACTTTTTCTTGGGTTGTGTGAGGCTTTCACTTCTAGGCCAAATCAGTCAACAAAATCGGCTGATATACCCAGAGTTTTTGTTCAATTCACATTTAGAATTCATTTGAATGAAAACCCCTAACCATGCAAAAGAACGCAGCTATTGGATATAACCAACCCCCTATGTAACACTTCTAAAACAATGCAGTCAGAATCATTTCAACAGACAATGTAAATCAACACAGAATCAATGGCTTCGTTTTATTTACATCCCTTTATTTTGATGATGATCTTTACCAAACTGCATGAAGTTCTCAATCATGTAAACGATATTGCTACAAGATAAATAATACAGAATAAGCACTCAGAATACAAGGAATACTAAGTACACATTGTAAGCAATACGCAATGTTCTTATTGTTATATTTGTATATATATGCTGCGAGATGTTGCAAACGTAAAGTTGTTTTTTCGAACAAATAACACTAAAATAAATAAAAAAACACCAATGCCGAAAACGTTTAGATACTTCCGTGACATCTACGATTTCTACAATTCTTTAAGAAAAAGGAATAGTCGATTTTAACAGGAAACATAAATCTATGCGTACTAAAATTATCTTATGTACAGAATCTACAACTATTAAAGTATCAGGTGCAATTTGACTTAAGCGTTTGTTCAAACTAACGTCTTGAACATTTCCTATAAATCTAACCAGGCTATCTGAACATGTCTGCCTCTAATGTAAATTTCCTTTCTACACAGTAGTTATCGGGCCCTGGTACAGACTAAGGCTACAGATAACATTTTCATAACTGAATGCAATTTTTTCTAAAAGACCGTTCACGTTTTAAGGCATAAACGTTGTATGCTGTACATTTGTCACACACGTAGATGTAGGTTCTTTGGTATGTCTTGTCAAATGTTTCGGGAGATGAGATTTCCTAGCCGCAGTGTTGCTGTTCTCACACATGAAGAATTTCTCACCGGTGTGCTTTGTTAGATGCCTGTCCAAAGTGGACTTCTCTGCGGCGGAAAAGTCACACTTTAGGTTTTTTCACCTGTATGCGTCCTCATATGTCGGGCTAAGTCAGACTTTTCGGCTGTCCTATGCCCACACTCCCCACACATGTAGGGTTTCTCACCTGTGTGTGTCATTAGGTGTCGGTCCAAAGTACATTTCTGTGCAGCAGAATAGTCGCACCGGTCACACATGAAGGGTTTTCCCCCTGAATGCGTTCTCATATGTTTGTATAAGGTGGACTTTCGAGCTGTCCTGTGCCCGCACTCTCCACACATGAAGGGTTTCTCACCAGTGTGTGTTGCTAGATGTTTGTCCAAATCGTATTTCCGTGCTGCAGAATAGTCACACTGATCACACTTGTAACGTCTTTCCCCTGTGTGGGTTCTCATGTGTCGGGATAAGGTAGACCTATCAGCTGTTCTGAACCCACACTCCCCACACATGTAGGGTTTCTCACCGGTATGTTTTCGTATGTGTTTGACCAAAGTAGACTTATCTGCAGCAGAATAGTCACAGTGGTCACACTTGTAGGGTTTTTCTCCTGTGTGAGTTCTCATGTGTTGGGATAAGTAAGAATTTCGCGTCGCACTATACCCACACTCTTCACACAAGTAGGGTTTCTCACCCGTGTGTTTTGCCAGATGTTGGTTCAAAGCAGATTTCCCTGCAGCAGAATAGTCACACTGGTCACATTTATAGGGCTTTTCCCCTGTGTGGGTTCTCATATGTCGAGATAATTCAGACCTATAAGCAGTCCTGAACCCACACTCTCCACACATGTAGGGTTTATCACCAGTGTGCTTTGCTGCTATATGCCGATCTAAATTGCTTTTATGCGATGCAGAATAGTCACACTGGTCACACTTGTGGGGTTTTTCTCCTGTATGAATTTTCATATGTCGGGATAAGTGAGATTTGTTAGTTGTCTTGTACTCACATTCCCCACATATGTAGGGTTTCTCACCGGTGTGTTTTGTCGTATGTCTCCTGCTGCAGGCCCATGTCTGGGTCTCCCTGCTGTCACTCTCCTTCCCAGGGTCTTCAGGATGGTCCATCTCCTTCCCAGGATGCCCAACACACTGCTCTTCCAAGGAATGTTCACAGCTGGAATCTTCCATTTCTGCCTTGTAGGAGGGAGGAGGGGATAAATTATAGATCAAAACTTCTTTCTAAAGCTGTGGCACACACTAAGAATTATGTTTTTATTTTACCTGCAAACTGCAACTTTTTAGATTTGTAACAAGCATTAACAGTTCTCTTCTTCTCAAATATGAAAAAAAAACATTACAAATCGCTCTTGACAAACTTTGCCTTCGGACAATGTTGGTCTACTTAATATCAATTATATTATATGGCGAAAGACTAGTTTTTCAAAGATAAATGACATGTTTATATATGAAATTTTATTTCGAACCGGAACCTCGTGAAACCAAATGCCTGGGTATGACAACGGTGCCGAACCAGAGGCTAGCTTCTCTCTGGACGCAGGGGAGGGATGCCGCAACCTGGAACAGCATGAATATTTTACTTGTAAAACAATCCAACATTCCTCCCACAAAACTCCTTTTTCCAAAATCAGTCACACAATTTTAAAAAAACGTCGTTGGCATCTACTGCTTGTACGTCTGAGAAGTTACCTAATACTTTATAATAATATGGTATACAGGGAAATGGCAAATTAACATGTGTCTCAAGTTTAAAAGTTCTTGATTTTCCACCATATCAAACAACACAGGACTGAAATGGTACACCGAGAGACGGTAAACGCGTTAGGAAAGAGCCCAAAACAAACCTCTTACGTTTTATGATGAAAGCTCCTTGGTGTAGGTCGCACGCATTTTGGTTCGCCCCCCTCCCCCTTCAATTTTACCATATTTACATTTGAAAAATGCCTATGAATCAAAAGCGTTACGGTGATTCTTTTGCCACCAGAATGACGTTAAACTCCTTCGCATGTTACCAGAATACTTGGATTCACGTTTGTAAGTCTTACCTGCTCCCTATGATGGTTTTTCCTCTCACGTAAAACGGGTACACGGGCAGCTTTGTTCTGCTGTCGTGTCGTGAGGTCAGAGGTGAACGTGATGAGGGTCAAATGTAACTTTGCTACCCTGATTATCCAGATAATATGTTTTATATCTGGCTACGTGTTAGTAGGTATGTCCATGTTTCTACAGCAAAAATTGAATTAAACTCGTGCAGACGTTTGTCTTGTTTGTTGTTTATGCATATGTTGATGAAATATATTCATCAGTTTATATTCCGTCCAGTGACCATGTTTTTGTAAATAGAACGTCCTGACGGTAACCTTTAAAATATATTCACCACATTTCAATTTAGAGGTTAAATTCAGTCCGGTGGCCATGTTTTGTCCTAAGATTCCCCTTATACATCATTTTCGATTCTTTTCTTAAATTTTCATGCCTCTTTAATAAATCTCATTTCATTAACAACAATAATGATAATAAATCTCCCATCATAGCAATACACAATTTGATATATACACCAAGACAAAGACAATATGAATACCATTGATGTTATTTACAGCTTTAATACATACTTCAAATGATCTGTCCATTGTTATATAATGTAGCTTCCTTCGTGCTTTAAGTAGAGCTGCAAATAAGTGTTTTAGATAACGTGTGAGCACAATACTCCTGTTAAGGTAGGTTAGTCATTCCACGGCATGGATACTACAATCTGCTGATATCGATAATTGCAAAAATGAGGTTATTCAGTTAAAACTTGTCTAAAGCAGATAAATATCATGGTTTTAAAACATGTTTAGATTCCTTACTCCTATGATCACCTACATTTATAACTAAAAAATTAACATGTAAAATCAAAAAAAGTAATAAAAAAAGTACTGAAACTATACATACGAAACCTATGTCGGTCCGGTAGGGCACATATGCTATAATCCTCGCAATCTCACTGGGACATGTCTGCTTCTCATGTACAATTCCTTATACCCCTTGTCACATTATCCATGATCTTTGGGCGTATCGACGGAAGGTCGGCCATACATAAGATCAGCAGAGGGTTGCGCGTATTTTTCACCTGAAAGCCGTCCCTGTCACTTTGTACCTTGTACAATTGTTGTGCAATAAAGTTGTTATCATAAGCGAGGGTCACTGGGACATGTCTGCCTCTCGTGTAGAATTCCTTACCAAAGAGTAGTTCTCGGGCCCAGGTACAGATTAAGACAACAACAGGGTTCTCCCCAGATTTTTTTAGTATAGTGGAGGGGCTGGCAAAAAATTACCCGAACCAACTCGCTGCACTTGCATGAAAATGGATGCATTTTGCATGACAGAGGGTGTCAAATACTACAAGTATATTAAGGATATAAACTGTGTAGGTGGGTAAAGCTGTTTGCTGTATATTTGTCACACGTTGTGGATTCAGTTTCTTTCTCATGTCTTTGGTATATATGAAAGGTAGATGACGGTGAGATTTCCTAGCTGCAAAGTAGTTACACTGATAACAGTTGTATGGTTTTCCTCCTCTGTAGGTTATTATATATGCTTGGCTCTTTCGACATCTGAGTTATCCTAGTACCCATTCCTCGAACATCTAGAGTTTTCCTCCTGTATGTGTTTTCATGTGTCGGGATAAGCTAGATCTTTGAGCCGCCCTGTACCCACACTCCCCACACATGTAGGGCTTCTCACCAGTATGTCTTGTTTGATGATCGATCAAATGGCGCTTCTGTGCAGCGGAGTAGTCACACTGGTCACACTTGTAGGGTTTTTCTCCTGTATGAGTTCTCATATGTTTGGGTAAGTGAGATCTGTTAGCTGTCCTGTATCCACACTCTCCACACATGTAGGGTTTCTCACCGATATGTTTTGTCAGATGTATGTCTAGAGTAGATTTCTGTGCTGCGGAATAGTCACACTGGTCACACTTGTAGGGTTTTTCTCCTGTGTGGATTCTCATGTGTGTTGATAGGGTAGACTTGTAAGTTGCCCTGAACCCACACTCCCCACACATGTAGGGTTTCTCACCAGTGTGTTTTTCTAGGTGTTGGTCCAAATTGGATTTTTGTGCTGCAGAATAATCACACTGGTCACACTTGTAGGGTTTCTCTCCTGTGTGGACTCTCATATGTCGGGATAGGAGAGACCTATAAGCTGCCCTGTACCCACACTCCCCACACTTGTAGGGTTTCTCACCGGTGTATTCAACAACATGCTTTCCATTATTGTCTCTGCTCTCCTGTACCTGTGAGGTTGATGTGTTGTCAGGTTGGGGAAAGTTCACATCACACGTTTCCTGCTGCAGGCCCATGTCTGTTGTCTGGGTCTCCCTGCTGTCACTCTCCTTCAGAGGATGTCCAGGAGTGTACGTCTTCTTCCCAGGATGCCCAGCACACAGTTCTCCAGTAGAATGTTTAAAGCTGGACTCTTCTATTTCCGCTTTTACACCGCACGTTTCGTGGTTTGGAACGTCCCTTTCCCCGTCCTGCTGCCGTCTCGCGTCTGTTGTTTGCTCCCAAATGTTGTATGTCTCGTTCCAAGGACGTCCGGTTGGCTGGTAGTCGTATGTTTCCTGGTCCTCACTGTACGTTTCCTGGCACAGCACGTTCTCTTGTCCATCCTGTTGCCATCCAGTGTCTCCTGTCTCCTCCTCTTTGATGTGCGTCTCGTTCGCAGTTTGTTCCGCATGAAGCTCTTTAACGGGAGGCACAAATGTGAACTCCTCCATGTCTAAAATGATTTTAAGAAAATAATGATGAGAAAAAAACAGAAAAGGCGCAAATTTTACATAAGAATTTCTTCTGTAAAAGTAGTTTACCCGTTTTAGCGCCTCATTTTTTTCAGTATTACACAAGATTTGGATATGTATTAATTAGGGTATACATATAGAACAACATAGTATTTCTTTATTCAACTCAGGCACGAATTGACTCGTTGTACAAACAGAATGCATACAACACAACAATACAGACACATAGACACATAACAATCTATGACATCTACGTACACATGCGCTTCCAGAGGTTACATGACTTACAGTAAGCACAGACTGTACAGTGGTGTAATAGAAGATTTGACACGCAAATATATAATGATTCTATAACTTAGCACTGTTTACGCCATCTGGTATCGGTCAGGTGGAAAACACATTTCATTGGTACTGTAGGTGAACTTGATGATTATGCGAAAACAATAACTGTACACAAAACTATAGGGTACCGCATAAAATTGACTTCCATAGCTTAGCTGCGCATCAAAAATTATGTGGACAATGTGCTGTGAACAGGGTTTTCGTTAGGTACAAGCAAAAGTTTCGTATCATGGTGGACGAAAACATAAGGCCTAGGAAAAAAAATGTTGTGTTTCCTGTTTCCCTACCTACCCTAAAAAAACCTGCCGACCCTAGACTTTTTTGGGGTGGGCAGTGGAGTCACATAGCTTCCAGTTAGAATTTTTATTTAGCCTGCTTCCTATTGAAGTAAAACACTGCTTGTCCCATCTAACAAAGGATATATGTATCTATATGCACAAAACATGCACAAAATCAAAGTCAAAGTTTGACATTGAAATACAAGTGTCATCATGCATTTCAGTTTACTTTGTTCAACTGTATTGTAATATGTATCACTAGAGTTTTGGCCAGCCTAAAAAAAATACAAGAAAAAAAAAGATAATCCCTACCTACCGACCCTAATATTTTCAGGACTGAAACAGGAAACACAACATTTTTTTTCCTAGGCCTAACCATTGTCACTTAAATCTATTATCTATGTTATTTGAATAGATTGTCGAGATTTCTGACATATTAATTTGACATCTGTTGTTGTTGTCCTTTTTTTAGCGTCTAATTTTCCGCTAGACGTGGTCTCATGACATCTCACTCATTACTAACATTAGTTTGAATGCCCCCCTCCCCACCGACTACGGATCGAAAACACATCTCTAATTGTAATTCGCCGCTTAACAAGCACAAATCAGAAAGCATTAACGACAACCAATGGTCTTACCTGTAGGTATATGGCAGTAAGCGGTCTCCAAAACTCCTACAAATCGGTAAAAATCGCGTCAGTTTGGAGGATATGAAAAACTCAAGACGAGAAACAAAACAAAATGGCGGACGTCAATTCACGAACGGGGTAAAGGTGAGAGGTCACAAACCTGATACTCAATGGGGCAAACCACAGATCGCCGCATAACACTTTACCCTCTGGTTTTGAACCTAATTGATGTATTGTATGGAAGTTCACACGCCAGGAAGAGTAGTGGATTTATTTCAACACTAATAGAGATCTCTTAGTAAAGAAAAGAAACGTTCTACCTCAATTTCGACGTCTCAGATTGTCAGATTTCGACGGTTAGGCCAAGCCATGTAGAATCCGCCATGCGCAGGATTTCTTACCCCATTCCCGTTAGGATCTTGAGACACTGCCACCGCAACGATGCTGTTGGAGTACGATTGAAATAAAAAATCTTATTTTTTTACTTTGTTTACACTTCTTCTGAGATATGTTGTTTTTTTCCGTCAAAATTGCGCCCTGGTAAGAAATATCTTAAGCTGCAAAGATAAAGGAGTCGAAATTATCAGACGATATAAACCAACACCAATGCAAATAACTCCCTTATCATAAACATACTTTACTTGAATGAGCTTTTCCAAAATTATGCTAAATTTTTACACATGTCAGTATCATCTAAACTGCTACAATCTTAAAGAATACAAATGCACGTGTACAAAACATAAGAACATCTATAGTATACAGATCAGTGCGTATAATAGGAAATCATAGAGCGTTCTATCAAATAGAATAGAAAAATAAGATTAAATATACCAATGTAATAAATGTTGCTATGAGGTTAAAGAATGCGAATGTACATAACATTAGTGCATGTATAGTACACAAATCGGTGCGTATAAAAAGAAATATTAGATCGTTCTATCAAAGTACGAATATGCAAGTTAGTATATCAATGTTATGAATGTCCCAGTATTCAAATTAATACCGTCATGTGTATATTGGATGAAAAGAAAAGATCGTATCGAAACTATCTCAAGTCTAAAACCTACGTCTATATCATCTGTACACAAAAGACAGGAGCACATCTATCATGGCTACTATCT
>NW_023365716.1:962661-964681 GCF_000003815.2 Branchiostoma floridae
GGTTTTGGAAATGGTCATAGCCTGCGTAAGGCACACACGCGCTGTCGTCAGTGACACTGAAGTTAGGGCATTAAACATTCATAGTTAGGGTATAAAAGACTTGTTATTTTAATGATCACTTCAGTGTCACTGATGCCAGTTGAAACGTCTGACCGTTTCCAAAACCATATCCAGTTGCTTGAGTAACTGCTTTTCGCGTATCTTATCACCTGGATGTCTGACATACATCTATAGAGTTTTAGGTGTGACTATATCTATGTATGTGTCTGTATTTTACGTTTAAGACTTTTAGTTAGCAGCGACACCTAGCTGCAGTTCAAAGTGAACCTCCATATCTGTCGCCTGTATGAGCTTACATATCGAAAAGAGCAAGCCGACTCCCCCCCCCCCCCCCTCATGACCTGGAGGTCAAGAGAGACTATGTAGGTAGGTAAAATTGTTTGCTGTACATTTTTCACACTTGTGGATTTTGTTTGTTTTTTGGTATATAAAAAGTAGATAACGGTGAAATTTCCTAGCTAGCTGCAAAGTAGTTACACTGAAAACACTTGGTTTTTCTCCTCTGCAGGTTCTTACATGCTTTGCTTTTTAGACATTTGAGTTGCCTTGTTCTTGCACACTTTGCACATCTAGGTCATTTTACTGGTGTGCGTTCTTTCATGTCGGTTTAAAGAGAATTTATCTACAGCAGAATAGTCGCACTGGTCACACTTGTAGGGTTTATCTCCTGTGTGGGTTCTCAGATGTGTATATAAGCTGGACTTGAAAGCTGTCCTGTACCCACACTCCCCACACATGTAGGGCTTATCACCAGTGTGTTTTCTTATGTGCTTTACCAAATTCGATTTCTCTGCAGCAGAATAGCCGCACTGTTCACATTTGTAGGGTTTCTCTCCTGTATGGGTTTTCATATGTAGGGATAATCTACCCCTTCGAGCTGTCCTGTACCCACACTTCCCACACATGTAGGGTTTCTCACCTGTGTGGGTTCTCATGTGTATGGATAAGTCATTATTTCGAGATGCTCTGTACCCACACTCCCCACACAGGTAGGGTTTCTTACTGGTGTGTTTTGCTAGATGTTTGTACAAGGTGGATTTGACTGCAGCAGAATAGTCACACTGGTTACATTTGAAAGGTTTTTCTCCAGTGTGGGTTCTCATATGTTTGGATAAGTCAGACTTTTGAAATGCTCTGTACCCACACTCCCCACACATGTAGCGCTTATCACCGGTGTGTTTTGCAACATGTTGCTCCAAACTCGACTTATGTGCAGCAGAATAGTCACACTGGTCACACTTGTAGGGTTTGTCTCCTGTGTGGATTCTCATATGTGTGGATAAGTAAGATTTCCGAGCTGCCTTGTACCCGCACTCCCCACACATGTAAGGTTTTTCTCCTGTGTGGGTTCTCAAATGTACCAGTAAGTCAGACTTTTGAACTGCCCTGTACCCACACTCCCCACACATGTAGGGTTTCTCACCAGTGTGTTTAACAACATGCCTTCCCACATCGCCTCTGCTCTCATGTACCTGTGAGGTTGATGTGTTGTCATGTTGAAGAAATTTCACATCACACGTTTCCTGCTGCAGGCCCATGTCTGTTGTCTGGGTCTCCCTGCTGTCACTCTCCTTCCCAGGGTGTTCTGTACAGTCCATCTCATTCCCAGGGCGTCCAGGATTTCCAGCACACAAGTTTGCAGTAGAAACCTCACAGCTGGGTTCTTCCGTTTCTGCTCTTACACCGCGCGTTTTGTCCCTTTCCTCGTCCTGCTGCCGTCCCGTGTCTGTTGTCTGCTCCCAACTGTTGTAAGTCTCGTTCCATGGATGTCCGGTTGGTAGAGTTGTGTTGTACCTTTCCTGGTCCTCGATGTCCGTTTTCTTGCACAGCACGTTCTCTTGTCCATCCTGTTGCCATCCAGTGTCTCCTGTCGGCTCCTCTTTGATGTGCGTCTCGTTCGCAGTTTGTTCCGCATGAAGCCCTTTAATGAGACCTAGTGAGGGGACTCCGCCATATCGAT
>NW_023365716.1:964781-1045512 GCF_000003815.2 Branchiostoma floridae
CAACTCTCGATCTTCATGTCTACCTTGTCCCCCCAACGACCTGGAGGTCAAGGGACTAGGTAGGTAGGTAGGTAGGTAAACCCTATTAAGCAAATACTCTACAGTGCGTTTAATAGAAGAATTGACAAATAAATATACAAAGGGAATTACTGTTAACGCCATCTGGTATCAGGTGGAAACCATAGGGACATTTTTCGTATCATGGCGTTTGCACGGCCAAATAAACCATTATCTGGGCACTTCATCTATCATTTCGTGATTTCTGCGCCGTTTGTGACAGTAAATTGGAGGTAGGAGTCGATAACTGGCAACCATTATTAGTTTCATTATTTGACATCCATACAATTTACTTGCTGTAACCTCATATATGCACGCAGGTACATAGCTCTGCATAGTTCAGTTCCACTGCCCCCCTCCCCATCAAATACTGATCGCAAACACACCTCTAATTCTAATTAAGCGCTGAACTAGCACCAACCAGGCAGCACTAACGACAACCAAGGGCCTTACCTGTAGGTTTATGGTGGTAAGCGGTCTCCACGACTTCTGGAATTACGTAAAATTGCGTCGGTTCGGAGATGAGGTCGAACACGTCGACGAAAACGCCAAACAAAATGGCGGTCAGATCATCGACAGGGCCAAGGTGAGAGGTCACAAACCTGATACCACCTTCACGATGGGTCAAACCACAGATCGCCGCATAAAGCTTTGCTCTTCTGGTTTTGAACCTGCGGAAAAAAAAAAAAACGTTCTAACTCTATTTCTACGCGTCTGACTTTTATATAAATCAAGTTGAAATCTGGCATTAAGGCTGCTATGCCCAAGATCTATTTTTCAATTGACATTTAGAATTTGAAACACTGCGACGGCAATGCCATTTATACTGAACTATATTTACAACACATATTTGGCTTTCTCTACGCTTCATTTATTTTCAGAAATCCTTGTCTTAATCAAGATAACACCACAATTGAATATATCTCTACATATCTAACGGTAAAACTGCTAAGACGGGAGAATGAGGATTATCAGACGATATAAATCAACAGAAAATCATTGGCTTTGTTTACGCCTGTTTTATTTTGACAACACTGAACCAAAAACGGTTCTCAAGTTTGTGTTATATACCATGCTTTATGCCAAATACTAAGAACCCATGTGTACAAACTACATATATGTGCCAAGTACATGCATATAACCACTATAAAAGGCGCGCGTATTGCTGTAAATGTTATTCTTTCGTATAAATCAAAGTCCAGAAAGTCCAGGATCCCAAGAATTCAGGTTCCAACATGATTACTTATTAATTAAAGGTTAGCTACTAAAATGCTATAACTACCATAGGATTGTACGAAATAAATATGATAATCTTATATGCAAAACTTTTTTCTATCACTACAACATTTTTTCTACCGCTATAAGATTTGGCGATTACTTTCAATACTACAAGTGTGGTGCGGTGTTCACATTGTCCTATACAAAATGTTCATGTTCCGTAAGACACAGATTTCAGCTCATTTTCTCATCAACGTGTCTTTCTTTACAACATTGTGTGAAGGTCCTTAAAAAACAACATTTGCTCTGAGTGTGGCCCTCTCAAAAACAGCACCTACAGTTACTATACCTCATGCACAGGTAGAGTCATTTTGGCCCAGCTGTAAGGGGTTAGGATTGTACACTGACCACGCTTGTTGGGGGGTTCCCTGTGTGGATTATCATGTGTCTAAATAAGTTAGACCTTCCTGTTGTCCGAACCGACACTCCCCACACATTAGGGTTTCTCACCTATGTGTTTTCTTTGATGTCGGTCCAAACTGGATTTCTGTGTTGCAGAATAGTCGCACTGGTCACACTTGTAGGGTCTTTCACCTGTGTGTGTTCTCATGTGTCGGGATAAGTGAGCCTTTTGAGTTGCCCTGTACCCACACTCCCCACACATGTAGGGTTTCTCACCGGTGTGACTTCTTAGATGGATGTCCAAAGTGAGTTTGTCTGCAGCAGAATAGTCACACCGGTCACATTTATAAGGTTTTTCTCCCGTATGTGTTCTCATGTGTCGGGATAAGTGGCACTTTTTAGCCGTCCTGTACCCACACTCCCAACACATGTAGGGTTTCTCACCACTGTGTTTTGCAACATGTTGCTCCAAACTCGATTTATGTGCAGCAGAATAGTCACACTGGTCACATTTGTAGGGTTTTTCACCTGTATGGATTCTCATATGTACTGACAAGTTACACTTCTGAGCTGTCCTGAACCCGCACTCACCACACATGTAGGGTTTCTCACCAGTGTGTTTTCCTACATGTTGGTTCAAAGCGGATTTCTGCACTGCAGAATAGTCACATTGGTCACACTTGTAGGGTTTTTCTCCCGTATGGATTCTCATATGTATTGTTAAGTCAGACTTATGAGCTGTCCTGTACCCACACTCTCCACACATGTAGGGTTTCTCACCAGCGTGTTTAACCATATGCCTTCCCATACTGCCTCTGCTCTCCTGTACCTGTGAGGTTGATGTGTTGTCAGGATGGGGAAAGTTCACATCACACGTTTCCTGCTGCAGGCCCATGTCTGTTGTCTGGGTCTCCCTGCTGTCAATCTCCTTCCCAGGGTGTCTGGTATCGTACATCTCATTCCCAGGGTGTCTAGAATTTCCAGCACACAAGTTTGCAGTAGAAACCTCACAGCTGGGCTCTTCCATTTCTGCTTTTACACCGAACCTTTCGTCGTTTGGAGCGTCCCTTTCCTCGTCCTGCTGCCGTCCAGTGTCTGTTGCCTGCTCCCAAATGTTGTAAGTCTCGTTCCAAAGATGTCCAGTTGGTTGATAGTCGTACCTTTCCTGGTCCTCACTGTACGTTTCCTGGCACAGCACGGTCTCTTGTCCATCCTGTTGCCATCCAGTGTCTCCTGTCGGCTCCTCTTTGATGTGTGTCTCGTCTGCAGTTTGTTCCGCATGAAGTTCCTTAACAGGAGGCACACGTGTGAACTCCGCCATCTCTGAAATGATGGCAAAAATATGGGTAAAATACATTAATTCATGTACGTCGTTTGCACACAAGCAAGGGTTCACATTTGACACAAGAAATTCTTTTGTCCAACTAGTGGACCCGTTTTAGCAACTCGGGTGTGTTTCCAGTGATTTGCCAAGTACTAGTATTGCATTGTCTGCAGTCTCAGTAAATAAAATAAACAACAGTCGGATATATCCTACCTATATATACTAGCTATATATGTAACATGTATGTATTCTTCTCTCCCAGGGTTAGCCCTTGGCAATAGCCTACGGCTAGTTGGTCAGCCCTGGCTGTTTGTATACAGCTGAACAAATAAACAAATAAACAAACAAATATATACAGGGGATTCAACAGCCTAGTTCATGATTCTTTTTACAGGTACTTACTGACTCACAGATACTAAAAGAAAATAAAATAGACATAGATCACAGCAACATAGACACAGATAAACACAAAGATATACATACACAGGCACCTCAAGAGCTTTATCACCTGATGATTGATTGATTGATTGATTGATTGATTGATTGATTGATTGATTGATTGATTCCAACGTAGGTTCTGTGTTAGTATGACTCCGAGTTAGGGGCCGACGTAAGAATGGTTATAGAATAATAGAAAAGACGATATACAGAAGAACACTGTTAACATCAAAGTTATCAGTCATGTTTAAAAAAAATGGCACTGTAAGTTTTTGCTTCAGTCATAATTATGCCAAAATATTTCCTATTGAGTTGAGTTTGAATTTATTGTAATACCCTTTAGCTCATTAAGCTAATCTTCCAGGGCTATATGCAATGGGTTCTGGACATTTGATTGAATGGAACTCCAAATCTGCGCAAGTGGTGAACCCAGGATGTTATATAGAGATATAATCTCCTTGGGTGGACAGATTTTCCTCGCAGCTGATGAACAAAGATCTTTGCACGACTACATGCTATGTACATATTAAGACCGCATGAGCATAGTCATCGTCAAATAATCTATAATTAATAATCATCAAAGCAAGATTCGTGATTTCGTGATGCACCATTTCTGACTGTATATTGAAGGTACAAATCTATATTTGGTAGTCGTTATATCACTTATTACACCCCTCCCCCCCCCCCCCCCACACACACACACACTACCGATCGTAAACACACTTCTATTTTAGTTTACCGCTGAACTAGCACCAACCAGGAATATTGGACGACACTCAAAGGCCTTACCTGTGTGTCTATGGTATTTAGTGGTCTGCACGACTTCTGGAATCACGTAAAAATCACGTAAGTTTGGAGGAGATGAACACCAGAGACGACGGCATAAAACAAAATGGCGGATGTCAGCTCATGAACAGGGCAAAGGCCAGAGGTCACAAACCTGATGATGATGATGATGATGATGAATGGTTTATTGGTAAAAAATCACTCGCAGCCTGTTTGGCTGAATTGCGGATTTCGTACAAATAATTTTGTCCAGCCAGAGCTAATTCTAGAAATATTAAAACATCTATAACATCAATTATATCTTAAACATTTAAATAACGATTAAAATTCTGACATTGATAAAGCCAAATACGTGCCTGTAGCAACACTTTAAAACACAACAGATATCCTTAGATACAAAGACATTAGGCATTCAAAAGGCGCACAACGTAGGGGATCGGCGAGTTTCTTAGTCTGTCAGTCCTACATTTCACATGTCGATATTTATCACAGTTTCTGGTGGTTCTGTTGTGATAGTCCGATCCCTTTGGTGGTAGCATTGACGGTCTGTGTCTCTCCAAGTAGGTTCCGAACTTAAAGCACAGATCTCGCCTGCGGTCCGACAGCAGTGGGATGTTTAAGTTCTTCCTGGCTTGTTCGTAGTTAGTGAAGTGTCTGCCTAGAATTGTCCGAACAGCTCTCCGCTGCACTGCCTCAAGCCTGTCTGACTGTGCACAGGTGAGGCCCGGATGCCAAACTGGCGCGCAATACTCCAGTACTGGTCTTACAAACGATGTGAAAATGGTGACAAGGTCCTGAGTGGGTAGGTTGAAATGTTTAAGCTTCCGCAAGAAGAAAAGCCGACCGTTAGCTTTCCCTATCATTCTGGTGACCTGCGTCTCCCATTTCAAGTCTTTCTGCAGCCACACCCCCAGAAGAAGCGTGATTGGCACAACCTCAAGGGGTAATCCATTAATGGTGAGTACTGGCGGAGGGGGCGGACATTTCATAAAGCAGAACGTGATGACTTGGCATTTGTCTGGGTTAAGTAACATGTGGTTATTGCGAGACCAGTCAGTGAAACCGTCCAATTCATTCTGCATTGATGATGGTTCGAGGTAGTGGCGCGATTCTGCCATGGACAGATCATCAACATATTTCCACTGATTAATCAGTGCGTCCCTCATAGCGTCATCAAACACCACTAGAAAAATTAACGGACCTAGGAGCGTCCCTTGTGGCACTGAACAGGTCAGTACCTCCCAGTCAGAGAGTTGGCCTCCATAGCGAACTCTTTGCCGCCGCTGGGTTAGAAAGTCGCAGACCCACGGGATTAGTTCCCCCCGTACTCCGAGTCGTAACAACTTCTGGATGGCTAAAGTGTGGTCTATTCTATCAAAGGCTTTTGAAAAGTCTGTCATAACCATTGTGCAAATGTTCTTGGCCTTTTCAGATTCCCTACAGAGGAAGTCTATCAAGCTGACCAGATACAGTGTTGTAGAGCGGCCTTTTAGGCAACCAAACTGCTGTTGGTCCAGTGACGCACTTATGTCCTCCAAAATCCAGTTCGAAACGAAGGACTCGGTGACCTTGGCGAGTTGAGATGTTAGAGAAACTGGTCTCAGTTTGTCGACTGATGGAGGTTGTGACTTGGGTAAGGGCACTACTGTGGCGTCTTTCCATACTTGTGGGACGTAACCTTCCTTGAAAGAAGCATTCATCATGTCTGTGACCGGACCACTTATTTCACATGCAAATTCCTTCAGGATTCTAGTACTCAACTGGTCTGGCCCCGACGCCTTGCCGGCCTTCAGTTTGCGCAGACGGTTGTAGGTATCCCACACGTTGACCTCAGGTGGGCATGACTTGACGGGCCTGTATGCTGGTAACTGTTCAGGATCCAGGGGAGGTCTTCCCTGTGCCACCCCTGCAAACTTCTTGTTGATGTGGTTTGCGATGAAAGTGTTGTCTGCTTCGTCTTGACCGGGGATGTTGAGTGAGAGCTCTGACTGCTGTATATTCAGGATGGTCTTTATCTCTCTGTACCAATCCGCCGGATTTTCTACCTTGAGATTTTGTACCCTGTCCCGGTAGAAAGACTTTCGCGCTTTTTTTACTTCTCTGTTCACCTTGTTACGCAGGTATTTCCACAAGGCAGTCTTGTTTTCTGAGAATGCTTTCTGCCGTCGGCGAATCATGTCCTTGATGTCTGGTTTTAACCACGGCTTGTCATTGTTGTGCATTGTTACCTGCTTGGTTGGGAAAAACTTGTTTATAGCATCTTCCATTGTTGTGTAAAAGGCCTCGGCCTTGCCGGCACAGGTAGGAGATGTGTACACTTCGTCCCAGGATTGAGAACATATCCATTGGCCAAAGACTCGGCGGTCGGAGTCGCGGATAGGTCTCACTGTCTTGCACTTGGTAAAGTTCTCTTTCCTTGTTATCTGCGGTTCCCACAAAACCGTGCTGTGATCACTCAAACCCAAAGGGCTACATACTTGGGGAATTTTGTAGTGTTTCTCTAGATTGGTGATAATCAGGTCTAACATAGCCTGTCCTCTCGTTGGTTCTTTGACGACCTGGGATAGGTTGTTTCCGTTGCAAAGTTGACCTATATCCAGGTGGTTGAAATCCCCCAACAGAATCATTCCAGCATCAGGGTTACGTGTCCGTATGTCGTCTGTGGCAGAGACGAGGTGTTCTAGCAGCAGTTCCTGGTGAGGTGAGGATGGCGGGTTGTAGACGGCACCCACGACAACTTGTGACACCCCTGTGGGCAGACGTCTCGGTCTTACTGACACCCATATACACTCCAGCTCAGGAGGAACAGTAATATCTGGTACCAGTCCAGCAGGTATGGAGTTCCTTACGTATACGGCCACCCCTCCGCCTCTTCTTGTTGTGCGGCACTTGGAGAAGAGTGTGTACCCTTCAATAAAAAGACAGGACTCAGGGATGGTTGGGGAGAACCATGATTCAGCCACTACACCAATATCCACACGGTGGTCTGACAGGTAGCTTTGGAACTCATCCAGCTTGTTGACGAGCGATCTGGGGTTGCACAGGCAAACAGAGGGAGTTGTTGCTTGTATGACACAAGTTGTGTCTTTCTTGGGCTTTACTTCACAGATAACCCGACTGTGTGTCCTTCGCCATGTGTCATTGTTGTTGTTAAAAACGGGGATAATTCGGTTCGTTACTCGGGTGGTGATCTGACGAGCCAAGTTTCTGCCCCCTCGACATCCTCTCGCATGGAAAACTCTTTTGATACCACAATCAATGAGAGACCGCTTTACTGCATGTGTAAGTTTACTGTATGATCGGAGGGCTCGAAGAGTTGTCGACGAGTAGACCAGCTGTTTTAAAGACATCGTGTTAGGTGTGACCTGGAGTAACCCCGCCACGTAGCATACACAAACAGGTAAAAAGTTGCTGGTTTGTCCGATTTCCCCGATCCGAAAGTGACTTATACGTTAAAACATGTGGAGATTGTTCAAACTTGCCATGATCAGGATGATGTACTCCTGTATCCAAGGACAACGCTCCTCAGGACGCTGCATAGCAGGGTGGTTGGGGAATTCCTTTGTCTTGTAGCTTCCCTCCCCACGGTCGGCGTCACGCCAGGATCATGTCGAAAATCTCCGTCAATTTAGGCAAAAACGCTTCAAAAGGAGAGTCAGAAGTTGGAAAAGTCATAACTACACGTTTCTCCTTGTAGATTCCCCCTCGATGGTAACTTTCTGCACTGGAAACACTCTTTTTGGGCCTGGAAAGTGCAGGAGCTAAAGTAAGGTGGGGCTGCTGTAAAAGCGCCGCCTATGTTCATTACGCAATATGCTAATTGTTATATATGTATATATTATGCTGCGAGATGTTGAAAACGTAGAGTTATCCTGTCGAACAAATTACACTAAAATAAAAATAAAAACACCAATACAAAAACGTCTAGATACTTCCGTGACATGTACAATTTCTACAAGAAAATCTTTTTAAAAAGAAACAGACAACATTGAAAAAGACTGGTGCTGTTTAGTCGAAAATTTGGGCGAGTCCAATTTTTGTGTTGGAAATTACAGTTCAACTAGTTTAAGCAGAGACAGTCGAGTTTAACACAAAAATAAAAGGTAAATCTATGCATACGTAATAAAACTATATCAAGTACATAATCTACAACTATAAAGTATTAGGCGCAATTTTAATCAGCCTTTAGTTCAACCCAACCTCTTGCTATAAATCCCGCCAGGCTATCTGAACATGTCTGCCTCTAATCTTGATTTCCTTTATACAGTTTTTTGACCCAGATACTGACCAAGTCTACAGATAACATCTTCACTCCTGGATGCAATTTTTTCCCACATGGCCGTTCACGTTTTCAGGTAAAAACGTTGTATGCTGTACATTTGTCACTAACGTAGATGAAGGTTCTTTGGTATGTCTTGTCAAATGTTTTGAAAGGCGAGCTTTTATAGCAGCAGAGTAGTTACACAGATGGCATTTATAAGGTTTTTCTCTCGTATGGGTCCACTTGTGTCGGGATAAGTCAGACGTGTCAGCAGTCCTGAACCCGCACTCCCCACACATGTAGGGTTTCTCACCTGTGTGTGTCATTATATGTCGGTCCAAAGTACATTTCCGTGCAGCACAATAGTCGCACTGGTCACACTTAAAGGGCTTTCTCCCTGAATGCGTTCTCATATGTCTGGATAAGTTAGACTTTCGAGCTGTCCTGTGCCCGCACTCCCCACACATGAAGGGTTTCTCACCGGTGTGTGTTGCTAGATGGTTGTCCAAGTCGCCTTTCTGTACTGCAGAATAGTCGCACTGGTCACACTTGTAGGGTTTTTCACCTGAATGGCTTCTCATGTGTCGGATTAAGGTAGACTTACAAGGTGTCCTGAACCCACACTCGTCACACATGAAAGGCTTCTCACCGGTGTGTTTCATTAGGTGTCGGTCCAAATTGCCTTTCTGTGCAGCAGAATAGTCGCACTGCTCACACTTGTAGGGTTTTTCCCCTGAATGATTTCTCATATGTGCGGATAAGTCAGATCTAGTATATGCTCTGTATCCACACTCTACACACATGAAGGGTTTGTCACCGGTGTGGTTTGCTACATGTTTCCTCAAATCATCTTTCCGCGCTGAAGAAAAGTCACAGTGGTCACACTTGTAGGGTTTTTCTCCTGTGTGGGTTCTCATGTGTCGGGATAAGCAGTACTTATTAGGTGCCCTGTACCCACACACGTCACACACGTAGCGCCCTCCGTCTGTGTGTTTTGCTAGATGTGCGTGCAAAGCAGATTTCTGGGCCCCAGAATAGTCGCACTGGTCACACTTATAGGGCTCGTCTCCTGTATGAGTTCTCATATGTTGGGATAAATGTGACTTGCAAGCTGTGCTGTACCCACACTCCCAACATATGTAGGGTTTCTCACTGAGTTTTGCTGCTATGTGCTGGTCCAAGTTGCCTTTTTGTGCAGCAGCATAGTCACACTGGTCACACTGTAGGGGTTTTTCTCCCTGTATGAGTTCTCATATGCCTTGATAAGTCAAACATTTTTGTTGCCCTATACCCGCACTCCTCACACATGTAGGGTTTTTCACCGGTGTGTTCAACCACATACATTCCAGTAATGCCTATGGTCTTTTGTACCTGTGAGGTTGATGTATTGTCAGATTTTGAAAAGTTCACATCACACGTTTCCTGCTGCAGGCCCATGTCTGTTGTCTGGGACTCCCTGCTGTCTCTCCCAGGGTGTTCTGTACACAGTTCTCCAGAAGAAAGCCCACTATTGGACTCCTCTATTTCTGTTTTTATACCGCGCGTTTCGTTGTTTGGAGCGTCCCTTTCCTCGTCCTGCTGCCGTCCCGTGTCTGTTGTCTGCTCCCAACTGTTGTAAGTCTCGTTCCAAGGATGTCCGGTTGGTTGGTAGTTGTAGGTTTCCTGGTCCTTACTGTACGTTTCCTGGCACAGCACGTTCTCTTGTCCATCCTGTTGCCATCCAGTGTCTCCTGTCAGCTCCTCTTTGATGTGCCCCTCGTTCGCAGTTTGTTCCGCATGAAGCTCTTTAACGGGAGGCACACATGTGAACTCCACCATATTAGCAGAATAGTCACATTGGTCACACTTGAAAGGTTTTTCTCCTGTATGAGTTCTCATATGTACAGTTAAGTTAGTCATACATAAGTCATACATTTTGGTTGAACTGTAACCGCACTCGTCACTCATGTAGGGTTTCTCACCAGTGTGTTTTGTTGCTATATGGTAGGCCAAATTGGCTTGATGTGCAGCTGCATAGTCACACTGGTTACCTGTTGTCTGGGTCTCCCTGTCACTCTCCTTCCCAGGATTTCCATAAAGTTCCATCTCCTTCCCAGGATGTTCTCCAATACTAACAAAGCTAGACTCTTCCATTTCCGCTTTTACACCGAACGTTTCGTCGTTTGGAACGTCCCTTTTCTCGTCCCACTGCCGTCCCGTGTCTGTTGTCTGCTCCCAACTATAATTCTCGTTCCAAGGATGTCCGGTTGGCTGGTAGTCGTAGGTTTCCTGGTCCTCACTGTACGTTTCCTGGCACAGCACGTTCTTTTGTCCATCCTGTTGCCATCCAGTGTCTCCTGTCGGCTCCTCTTTGATGTGCGTCTCGTTCACAGTTTGTTCCGCATGAAGCTCTTGAACAGGAGGCACACATGCGAACTCCTCCATGCCTAAAATGATTATAAGAAAATAATGATGAGAAGAAACAGAAAAGGTGCAAATTTTACATAAGAATTTCTTCTGTAAAAGTAGTTTACCCGTTTTAGCGCCTCATTTTTTTTCAGTATTACACAAGATTTGGATATGTATCAATTAGGGTATACATATAGAACAACATAGTATTTCTTTATTCAACTTAGGCACGAATTAACTCATAGTAAAAACAGAATACATACAACACAACAATACAGACACATAGCAATCTATGACGTCTATATACACGCTTCCAGAGGTTTCTAACGTTATCTTTGTGGTAGAATGAACATGATTGACTTACAGTAAGCACAGACTGTACAATGGTGTAATAGAAGAGTGGACACGCAAATATATAATATAGCACTGTTTACGCCATCTGGCATCAGTCAGGTGGAAAACACATCTCACTGGCACTGCAGGCTCTTGGCATCTTCATGATTATGCGAAAATATCACTGTACACAAAACGGAATTGACTTCCAAAGCTGCGCACCAAAAATGGTAGGCAAGTCACTAAAAGGAAAATGTTTCGCATTATTGTCCACGAATATAACGATCGTCAGTCACTGAATCTATAACTTATTATATACAGCAATTTTTCGTGATTTCTGGGAGTATATTTGAGATGCAAAAAGATATTTGGCAGTCGCAATGTGTATGCTGCACAACATCAGCATCCTGTTGCCTGGTGCAGCATACTGTATTGTCATGTTGCAATTTAAACAAAGTCAAAGTCGTTACATTTCACACATTAGTTTGAATGCCCCCCTCCCCATCGACTACCGATCGAAAACACGCCTCTTATTCTAATGTACCGCCGAACAATCCCCAACCAGGCCACTTTAACGACAATCATATGTCTTACCTGTAGGTATATGGCAGTAAGCGGTCTCCAAGACTCCTACAAATCGGCAAAAATCGCGTCAGTTTGGAGAATATGCAAACTCAAGACGAGACGCAAAACAAAATGGCGGACGTCAGCTCTCATCGGGGTAAAGGTGAGAGGTCACAAACCTGATACTCCATGGGTCAAACCACAGAACGCCGCATAACGCTTTACTCTTCTGGTTTGAACCTAGCAAAATTAACGCTTTAAATGAAATAGTTGCGGATATTATTCATGTATTTTATGACAGAGTAATAAATAAACGTAGTATATGTATTTTAACACTAATGTAAATTTCTTGATAAACATTTGTTCTACCTCAATTTATACGTCTCAGGTTAGGTTTTGACGGTTAGGTCAAGCCAGGTGGAATCCGAAATGCACAGGATTTCTTCTTCATTTCACGATTATATCTTGAAACACTGCTGCCACAAGGATGCTAGTGGACTACGATTCAAATCAACACCTTGTATTTTGCTTGGTCTACACTTCTTCCGAGAAATTATATTATTTTTTCTGTCAAAATTACGCCATGGTAGTAAATGGCTACATATTACAAGCTGCAAAGGCAATATCATAATTATCAGACGATATAAACCAACACCAATGCAAATTACTACCTTTGCTGATACTTAGTTTATTTGGAATGAGCTTTACCAAAATTATGCTCAGTATCATCTATATAGCTATGAGGTTAAAGAATACAAATACATGTGTACAGAACATATGTGCATGTATACAAATCGGTGCGTATAAATGGAAATGTTAGAACGTTCATCTATCAAATAAAGTAGAAAAATGCAAGTAAGTATACCAACGTTACAAAATGTTCCAGTATTCAAATTATTACCGACATGCGTACAGTGCATGAAAAAACAAAGATCATTTCGATATTATCTCAATTCTACAACCTACATTTATATGTTACGTCAAAAAGTGGTTACTCAAGCAACTGGATATGGTTTTGGAAACGGTCAGACGTTTCAACTGCTATCCAGCAGTTTTTGTTAGTGACACAAATCATATCCAGTTGCTTGAGTAACTACTTTTTGGCGTACCTGGATGTGTAACCTACATCGACGTGCGTCTAAATATGTCTTTACATTGCGATTTAAAAAAGGGGATTTCTTACATAATGTCACAAGTAAGTGATCAACTTAAACACAAAAGAGAAAAGTGCGTATCTATGCTTGTGGCCCTAGGCATTTAAACTGTCTTTGGTACAAAACCTACATCTATAAAGTACCAGGTAAAATTGAAAAGAGTAAAATTAAAAAGAGTAAGTTAATGCCAAAGTACTGAAACTATATGTACAAAACCTCCATCGGTCCGGTCCGGCACATAAGCTACAATCCTCACAAGCTCACTGGGACGTCTGCCTCTCATGTACAATTCCTTACCACAAAGTAGGCCGATTTGAGCTTTCATGAATAAACAAAGTTTCCACAAAAAAAAGAAGTCAGTCTCAGTCCCAGGTACAGATAAAGACAAAATTCACATTCCATTCGGGGTCACCGCCTGGTGAGAGAGTTCGCCTTTGAACTGAGCTTGCCTTTGTGCGACATTTTTAACACCTCACTGGCTGCAGGATCCGTGCCATCTATGTGGAAAAAAGCCAACGTTGTCCCCATTCCCAAGGAGAACCCACCGCGCCTTGAAAAATTGCGACCGATTTCTTTAACCTCAATCTTCGCTAAGATTTGCGAAGATTTCGTCGCCAAGTGGTGCCTACAGGACATTCTTCCCTACATAGATAACCGCCAGTTTGGTTCACTAAAGGGTAGGTCCACGACACACTGCCTTACAAGTCTTGTTCATAGTCTGGCCAGCACTACTGACAAACCCGGTCACACTAGCACCTTGGTACTCACGGACTTTACGCGTGCGTTTGACCGTATTCATCACTTGACTGCGATGAAGAAACTTCTTGAACTTGGTGTTCGTCGCTCTATCCTCCCTTGAATCTGCGATTTTCTTTCACACAGACAGCAGCGTGTCACCTACAAAGGGACATTTTCTGACTGGGAAACACTTACCTGTGGAGTACCCCAAGGCACGAAGCTTGGTCCGCTGATCTTTCTTGTACTCATTAACGATGCAGTCCCCCAAGAAGATACCTCAGCAGAAGCCTGGAAATATGTCGACGACATGTCGCTCGCTGAGTCTTGTCTTGCGACACAACCTTCCAAAGTTCAAACTGATCTGGACAATCTTGTTAGCTGGACTGACAAAAACTACATGCAGCTTAACCCAACTAAATGCATGGTGATGTTCATTTGCTTCCTGCAAAACCACCTGCAACTCCTAGACTGTTTGTTGGCGCATCTGAACTTGAAGTTGTACACATGGCCAAGGTCTTGGGTGTAATATTACAAGCAAACTTGAAGTGGACTGTACACGTAGTAATGATTGTGGGCAAAGCTAACCGTCGTCTGTACAGGATTAGGTGTTTGAAGAAACACGGTCTGAGCTCTAGCGACTTAGTACTTGTGTACATAGGGTTTGTCCGCCCCACCCTGGAATACGCCTGCCAGGTTTGGCACCCTGGGCTTACAGTAGAACAGTCACGTATGATAGAGCGTGTCCAGGCTAGAGCCTGTAAGAATATTCTTGGCCGCTCCTACAGTTCCTACAGTTCGGCGCTGCAGGTGTGTGATCTGGAACATCTGCATGTTAGACGAAAAGCTCACTGCCTGAGGTTTGCTAGATCACTTGTTAACTCTGAGGCATTCAACTGGCTACCACCACATATCCACACTTTTAAATTGTACAGCTGAGTGGGAATATTGTGACTATTATAATTTGATTAACGTACTTCTAAAGGCAGTAAGTGTGTACTTGTGCAATTTAGTCTTAGGACTACGATCTTGTACATTACTTTGTGTGTGTTTGCTAAATAAACCAGTTCTCTCTCTTCTCTCTCAGATTATACACTGTTTTTAGTTATCCTGTATCCACACTTCGCACATCTCTTTTACTGGTGTGCTTTCTTACATGTAGGTAAAAGGAGATTTTTTGCAACAAAATAGTCAAACTAGTCACATTTGTAGCGATTTTTCTCCTGTATGTGTTTTCATGTGTCGGGATAAGGTAGATCTTTGAGCCGCCCTGTATCCACACTCCCCACACATGTAGGGTTTCTCACCGGAATGTCTTGTTTGATGGACGATCAGATGATGTTTTTCTGCTGCCGAATAGTCGCACTGGTCACACCTATAGGGTTTTTCCCCTGTATGGGTTCTCATATGTCGAGATAACGCAGACCTGCTAGCTGTCCTGTACCCACACTCCCCACACATGTAGGGTTTCTCACCGGTGTGTTTGGTCATATGTTGGTCCAAAGTAAATTTCTGTGCTGCAGAATAGTCACACTGGTCACACTTATGCGGTTTCTCTCCTGTATGTGTTGTCATGTGTCGGGATAAGTCACACTTTTGAACTGATCTATACCCACACTCCCCACACATGTAGGGTTTCTCACCACCGTGTTTTGCAAAATGTTGCTCCAAACTCCGCTTATGTGCAGCAGAATAGTCACACTGGTCACACTTGTAGGGTTTTTCTCCTGTGTGGATTCTCATATGTCCGGTTAAGTGAGACTTTTTTGCTGCCCTATACCCACACTCACCACACATGTAGGGTTTCTCATTAGAGTTTTTAACCATATGCCTTGCCACATCGCCTCTGCTCTCCTGTACCTGTGAGGTTGATGTGTTGTCAGGTTGGGGAAAGTTCACATCACACGTTTCCTGCTGCAGGCCCATGTCTGTTGTCTGGGTCTCCCTGCTGCCACTCTCCTTCCCAGGATGTTCTGTACAGTCCATCTCCTCCCCAAGATGTCCAACACACACCTTTCCCGAAGAAATTTCACAGCTGGAATTTTCCATTTTTGCTCTGTAGGGGGGGTGGGGCTGGGGTGGGGTGCAGATTATAGAATAAAAACTTCTTGCTAGAAGTGTGGCACATACTAAGCATTGGGTTGTGAATTTAGCTGCAAATCACAACTTTTCAGAAATTCTATCTGCAATTCCAAATTCTCGTGGTATGAAACTAAATTTTATCGAATCAACTGTGGACGAATTGGGACCTACTCGGTTGTCATGTGTTTTGGTCAATCACTTTTCTCGTGACAAAGTGACGGTCTACAATATATAGCAGTCATATATAATCTCAGTGATTGTAAAGCCAATTCTCCTTACATACTACACACTCTTGTATTAGGGAGAGTAGCGTTATAGAACCGTAGTTATGTACATGTACTAGATGTCGTAATCTGTACCTTGTATAATTCTGTGCCATGAAGGTATTATCATAATACAGTTGTGCCATGTATTGGATGATTGTTCCACTGAAAGGTTTTCATATGAAATTTAATTCCAAACCAGAGCCTATGAAACCACAAACCTGAGTATGACAACTGTGGCGAATCCGAGGCTGGCTTCTTTATGGACGCAGGGGAGGGACGCCGCAACCTGGAACAGCATTAATATATTACTTGTGAAACAATCCAACATTCCTCCCACAAAACTCCTTTCTCCAAAGTGAGTCATACAATTGAAAAAAAACGTCGTTGGCATCTACTACTTGTACGTGTGAGAAGTTACCTTATACTTTATAATAGTATGGTATACAGGGAAATGGCAAATTTACATGTGTCTCTAATCTAAAAGTTCTTGATTTTCCACAATATCAAATAACACAGGACTGAAATGGTACACCGAGAGACGGTAAACCCGTTAGGAAAGAGCCGAAAACAAACCTCTTACGTTAGGTCGCACTCATTTTGGTTCGCCCCCCCTCCCCCTTCAATTTTACCATATTTGCATTTGGAAAATGTCTATGAATCAAAAGCGTTACGGTGATTCTTTTTCCACCAAAATGACGTTAAACTCCTCCGCATGTTACCAGAAAACTTGGATTCACGTTTGTAAGTCTTACCTGCTCCCTATGATGGTTTTCCTCTTCACGTAAACTGGAACTTGGTCAGCTTTGCATGTTCTTCTATCGTGTCGTGAGGTCAGAGGTGAACGTGATGCGGGTCAAAGGTAACTTTGTCGTCCTGATTACCCAGATAATATGTTTTATGTCTGCCTTCACGTTAGTAGGTAAGTCCATGTTTCATAAAATTTAATTAAACTCACAGGCTTTCATATTGTTTGTTGCTTATGCATATGATGATGACATATATTAATTAGTTTATATTCCATCCAGCGGCCATGTTTTTCATGATATAACGTCCTGACGGTGACCTTTCAAATTTCAATTTAGAGGTCAAATTCAGTCCGGTGGCCATGTTTTGTACAAAGATTCCTTATTTTTTTATCCCTTTTTATGACTGCTCGGCCCTAACCTGATTTCGTTAACAACAACAATGATCCGTGAACAGTTTCATCAGGTTGGTACGTTGGGGAGACAGGGAGAACATTTGGATGCAGACTAGCAGAACACAAGAAAGAGGCAGAGAACATCAAGGGGGGACGGTACACTAGATCGCAGAAGAAGGAAGCTGAGAAAGAAGAGAACAAATCAGCAGTGACAGACCACATCACGAGAAATAACTGTGTCATAGACTGGGACGGGGCCAAGGTGATAGATAGAGAGGACCACAGATGCACCCGCTGGATAAAGGAGGCTGTATGGATTAGGAAGTCTACTCCAGTCATGAACCGAGATGAGGGGGGGGTACAGACTCAGCCACGTGTGGGACAATATTCTTAATAAGTAAAAAGAAATTATTGTTATATTAATTCATTGTTGACAACTGATTGTGTTATGGATGTATTACACTCCTTCACGTTTGGGACCGCATTGTAAATATGTGCATAAAGCTGTCTGTATATACATATGTAAATAATTTTCGTCTTGTGACCGCATCTGAACTGTGAGCAGCGACATCTGTCCTGCAGTACAATGTGAACCAGTCAGAATTGCCCTGAAGAAGGTGACAGACGGTCACCGAAACGTCGGTGAGAATAAAGCACTGGTTGTGTAAAAAGAGTCTCTTTATTCAACAACAATGATCGTACAACATCTCCCCTTAAGGCAATATACGAGTCAATATGTACACACAATAAGAATAGTATTGATGTTATTTGCAGATTTAATAATACTTTCAAATAATCTGTACTAACATGTCCATTGTTACATTATGGAGCTTTGTTTGCGCTTTAAGTAGAGCTGTTTTAATTCCACGTACTTCCATGTACCCGGACAGCTCAAACATAGCATGTTAGCGATGCAACTAAAGGTGATATCTCAATGCACTTGCGTCAAGCTTGCGTCACTGCGGGGATACTCAACGAATTTCACAGATAAAGAACTAATTTTCTTACTTTTTGTGTATTTGGTCGTCTTCTAAGTCATACATTTTACGTATTACGCAATATGTAAATTATAAAAAAAATCGGAGAAAATAACAAAAACAGTGACGCAGTGAACGACCCCGAAGTGACGCAAGCTTGACTGTCACTTGTGTAAAAAAAATGGTTGCATTATTTTGACCCCAAATATCCATAATTCAACGTTCATTTTTAAAAGCACGAAATGCATATTGAAATATCCATATACACACAACCATGTGTGAATGTGTCCTAGCTGCCATCTACCAGGAAAGTGGACGGTTCCTTCACCAGGATGCTACGTGTTGTACACGACAAACATTGGTGGGAACACACAACAAACAAAGAACTGTATGGGACTCTTCCACGTCTTCAACTGAAGTCAGGCAACGCCGGTTAAGCCTTGGCCTTTGCTGGACATGTAACTCGTAAGCCGGTAAACTGCTATTTTGGTCCCCAGAAGCAAACAGGAGAAGAGGCCGTCCACACCTTATGCTAAAGAACTTTATTGAATCAGAGACTGTACTATGTGATAAGGACCTAACTGTAATGATGATTGATAGATAGCACTGGAAGCGGAACATGTATGTATGTATGTATGTATGCCCTCCCCCAATCCGTCCAAAAGCCCACCGCTTTCTTGTGCAAACTATGGGTATCTCCACTAGTGTATCATTCACTCTGAATATCTAACATTACTCTAGACTGTAACATTTCAAACATAAACATAAATCATGAACAACATTCTGAGTCAGGTTACACTCATCGTGCTTGAGCACATCTTGGACCGATTTTAGGCGTCTTCTGAAAACCTAATTGCTAACATTTCTAAATACCGCAACATGTAACCATAACAGGCATCACTAGGGATATCAACACTCACATACTAGATACTTGGATACAATGTATTTTTCCTGTTGTCCAATGTTACCATAGAGAAGATTACAAAGATAAAAACCTACTAGTAAGTTTCTTGAACATGGTATGATTACCATTTTTATCTGATGAATTTTCATACTGCAGAATGGCCTCCTTGATAATTTTGGGGTTTTCCAGTTCAGATCAGTTTGCCACTTGAGCTGTTCTGTACTCAACGCTTCTCACACATTCAGGGTTTCCTTGAAGTGTGTTGTTTACGATGTTTGTCTAGTGTTCCTTTCTGTGCTGCAGCATAGTCGCACTGGTCACACTTGTAGGGTTTTTCACCTGTGTGGGTTCTCATGTGCCGGGTTAAACAAGGCCTTCGATTTGTCCTGTAGTCACACTCCCCACACATGTAGGGTTTCTCACCGGTGTGGTTTGCTACATGGTAGTCCAGATCACACTTCAGTGCAGCAGAATAGTCACACTGGTCACATTTATAAGGTTTTTGTCCTGTGTGCGTTCTCATAATATGTCGGGATAAGTTAGTCTTTAGATCCGTCCTGTATTCGCACTCCTCACATGCATAGGGTTTCTCACCTGTGTGTCTTGCTAAATGTTGGTCTAAATGCTGTTTCCGTGCTGCCGAATAGTCA
The DNA here is from genome assembly GCF_000003815.2 of Branchiostoma floridae. Lineage (NCBI taxonomy): Eukaryota > Metazoa > Chordata > Leptocardii > Amphioxiformes > Branchiostomatidae > Branchiostoma > Branchiostoma floridae. Next base: position 984,459 of record NW_023365716.1, read on the forward strand.
CAGTGATCACACTTGTAAGATTTCCCCCCTGTGTGGGTTTTCATATGAACGGATAAATATGACTTTTTAGCTGTCCAGAACCCACATGCCTCACACATGTAGGGTTTCGCACCGGTGTGTTTTGCGAGGTGTTGCATTAAAGTTGTTTTTGTTGCAGCAGAATAGTCGCATTGGTCACACTTGTAGGGTCTTAATTTCTCCCGTGTGAGTTCTCATATGTACAGAAAAGTTACACTTTAACGCTGTACTGTACCCACATTTCTCACACAAGTACGGTTTCTTTCCAGTATGTTTTGTACGATGTTGGTCCAAAGCAGATTTCTGTATGGCAGAATAATCACACTGATCACACTTGTGGGGTTTCACTCCGGTGTGGGTTCTCATATGTCTATTCAAGGTAGCGTTATGTGCTGCCCTGTACCCACACTCCCCACACATGTAGGGCTTCTCACCCGTGTGCTTTCTTAGATGTTGGTCCAAATAGGACTTTACTGAAGCAGCATAGTCGCACTGGTCACACTTGTAAGGTTTTTCATGAACTTTCACATGTTGGGATAAGGCAGACTCATCAGCTACCCTATATCCACACTGCTCACACCTGTAAGGTTTCTCACCGGTGTTTTTGATCAGAGGCCTTCCCATAATCTGGCGTGGGATCATCATAGTCTGGACTGGGATAAGGGAACAAGGCACAAGAAATATAATACTTCCCACATTGCCTCTGGTCTCCTGTGCCTGTGAGGTTGATGTGTTGTCAGGTTGGGGAAAGTTCACATCACACGTTTCCTGCTGCAGGCCCATGTCTGTTGTCTGGGTCTCCATGCTGTCACTCTCCTTCCCATGGTGTTCTGTGTGGTCACTCTTGTTCTCACATTGTTCAGGATAGTCCATCTCCTTCCCAGGATGTCCAACACACAGCTCTCCCGAAGAATGTTCACGACTGGAATCTTCCATTTCGGCTCTGTGGGGAGATAGATGACAGAATTAAAACTTGTTGCTAGAACTGTGACACATACTAAGCGTTCGGTTGTGATTCTACCTGCAAACCATATCTTGTTACAAATTCTACCTGCAATTCCGACTCTCATGTTACTTTTTGGAACCAACACAAGAGTTTGTACTAGCCCGATTTTCCTGTGTTTTGGTCAATCTTCTGCTTTAAAAGTGGAAAGAAAACAAATTTCTCTTTGGAAAACGCTGATCTATATGTGTTTTGGTCAATCTTTTTCTTAAACAGTCTGGTAAGAAAAAAAATTGTTAAACGTTAATCTATATGTTGTGGCGCCATGTAATGGGCGATTTGTTGATGATATGACATCAAATTCAGAACCGGAACCTCATGAAAGCACATACAGTACCTGAGTATAACAACTGAGTATAATAAGGCTGGGTCGAAAAATTATTCTTGTGTGGCAAATTTCCAAGTGCAAGAGACCGTGCGTATATATCCCCACTGCCCCCTCCCTCCCCATCAAAATACCAATCACAAACACGCTTCTAATTCTAACTTACCGCAAAACTAGCACCAAGCAGAAAGCACTACATACAATCACATGTCTTACCTGTAGGTCTATGGTGGTTAGGGGTCGCCACGACTTCTGAAATTACGTACAATCTCGACAGTTCCACTGAGTCAAAACAAAAGTCGAAGACGCAAAACAAAATGGCGGATGTTGGCTCACATTCGAGGCAAAGGTGAAAGGTCACAAACCTGATACTCACTTCACAACAGGTTAAACCAGAGATCGCCGCATAACGCTTTACTCAAGTGGTATGGAGTCTGAACTCGGCACAAAAAGATCAACTTTGGTTGCTCATAGTTCCGTTGTTTCTGCATTAGTTTCAATTCATTATATATCATTACAAAGCATGTGTTGTTTCTTTCCAATGGTATCAAACTCATTTTCATTGTAAACTCATGGAATAACCACCATGCCTGCTTACGTGAGTAGGTCACAAAAAAAGTGCCCAAAATTCCCTGCTTTTGTTCAACACTGTATCGTCCGGTTGCTATGGCCGCGGGTGACAATGATTCAATCAATCCTATTTCCACGTAACTTTTGATATACAGAACATCCAACTTTCTGAGAAGATCACATGAGCACATCTGAGTAGAGTATTTTGGGATTGTGAATTCATAGAACGAGCACCAGGCTTGCTTACGTACAGGGGGTCAAAAAAATAAAGAGCCGAAATTACCCTACTAAAGCCAATGCGAGATGGGCAAAGATCATCACTACTGGATGCCGTGGAGCCCCTACGACCACTGTGGTTATGGGCCGTGAGTGAGTAAAAGTCAAACACAACATTTAGCTCATTTTCTTCTTTTCTTCTTGTGAATGCTGGTAAGTTGAATAAACAGGACATGTCAATCAAAGCCATTGTTACTCTTTATTCAAGCAAACACTTTTGAACCGAGAGGTGTTCAACCAAGTGCTAGCTATAGCCATACGCCGTGGGAAGGATATTCTATCCTAAGACTGTATGTATATTACACTCAATATGCTGATTATTACAAACGATAAGTTATCAAATCGAAAAGACTTATCTAAGCAGGTAAATATAATGCTATTAAATATAATGTGTCCAATTTTTTGTGAAAGTAATACAGCTAAGAGAATTCCTTACAACGGTTGAAACTTAAAATTGCCTACAACCATTTTATTGTGAAAGACGTTTACAAAGTTACGCCAACTTTTCAAACATTTTGTTTCAATCAATACTCCGATAATATGTATACTAAACTCAGTGCTGATCATTACAAGCGTGAGGTTATCAAATTAAAATACTTGTCTACAGCAGGTAAATTAATGTTGTTAAATATCATGAAAATTTTGGTGAGTCCAATTTTTGTGTTCGATATTACAGCTAAACTAGTTCAAAAACCTGTTAAAATGTGTTTAGATTCTATGCCGCTATGATCATCGAAATTTATTTTTAAAAAAAGAAGAGAACGTCTATTTCAAGAAAAGAATCGACTTTAGAGGGTTTGGCACATTTGCCTGGCCTGGAATCCAGCCGTGTTGTGCTTCGGTCGCTCTCCAGAGGTATGCTTCCTACCAACACTTTCTTGACAGGAGGCGTACCTAAGCAACTTTAGAGGGTACATTTGCCACAATCCTCGCCACAATCCTCATATAGAATTCCTCACCACATGGCAAGATACAATTAGAGTCGACATGGTCACTCAAGGAGGGATTCTTATTTGTTTATTTATTTTATTTTGTTTATACTTATTCTTCCTCCTTATGAATTTCCACCTGCTGACTACCTTCGGGACAAGTTAGACCTTTGAGCTGTCCTGTGCCCACACTCCACACACATGTAGGGTTACTCACTGGAATGTCTACTTTGATGGTTGATCAAATGTTGTTTCTGTGTTGTGGAATAGTCACACTGGTCACATTTGTAAGGTTTTTCTCCTGTATGTGTTCTCATGTGTCGGGATAAGGTAGACCTTTGAGCCGCCCTGTACCCACACTCCCCACACATGTAAGGTTTCTCACCGGTGTGTTTTCTTACGTGCTTGTCCAAATCGAATTTGTTTGCAGCAGAATAGTCACACTGGTCACACTTGTAAGGTTTTTGCCCTGTGTGGGTTCTCATGTGTCGGGATAAGGAAGACCTTTGAGCCGCCCTGTACCCGCACTCCCCACACATGTAGGGTTTCTCACCGGTGTGTTTTCTTACGTGCTTGTCCAAATCGAATTTTTTTGCAGCAGAATAGTCACACTGGTCACACCTGTAAGGTTTCTCTCCTGTGTGGGTTCTCATATGTCTGGATAAGTCACACTTTTTAGCCGCCCTGTAACCACAGTTCTCGCAGATGCAGGGTTTTTGACCAGTGTGTGTTACTTGGTGTTGAGCCAAAGTAGATTTCAGTGCAGCAGAATAGTCACACTGGTCACACTTGTAGGGTTTCTCTCCTGTATGAATTCTCATATGTTTGGATAAGTCATACTTATAAGCTGTCCTGTACCCACACTCCCCGCACATGTAGGGTTTCTCACCGGTGTGTTTGGCTAGATGTTGGTTCAGAGCAGATTTCCCTGCAGCAGAATAGTCACACTGGTCACAGTTGTATGGTTTCTCTCCTGTATGAATTCTCATATGTTTGGATAAGTCAGACTTATAAGCTGTCCTGTACCCACACTCCCCGCACATGTAGGGTTTCTCACCGGTGTGTTTGACTAGATGTTGGTTCAGAGCAGATTTTCCTGCAGCAGAATAGACACACTGGTCACACTTGTACGGCTTTTCCCCTGTGTGGGTTCTAGTATGTTGGGATAAGTGGGACTTCTTAGCTGTCCTGTACCCACAATCCCCACACATGTAGGGTTTCTCACCAGTCTGTTTAAGCACATGCCATCCCATATTACCTCTGCTCTCCTGTACCTGTGAGGTTGATGTGTTGTCAGGTTGGGGAAAGTTCACATCACACGTTTCCTGCTGCAGGCCCATGTCTGTTGTCTGGGTCTCCCTGCTGTCACTCTCCTTCCCAGGGTGTTCTGTACGGGATGTCGTCTTCCCAGAATGGCCAATCTCCTTCCCAGGATGCCCCGTACACAGTTCTCCAGTAGAAAGCTCACAGTTGATCTCTTCCATTTCCGCTTTTACACCGCACGTTTCGTTGTTTGGAGCGTCCTTTTCCTCGTCCTGCTGCCGTCCCGTGTCTGTTGTCTGCTCCCAACTGTTGTAAGTCTCGCTCCAAGGATACCTAGTTAGTTTGGTTTCATTGTAGTATTTATAGGTTTCCTGGTCCTCACTGTACGTTTCCTGGCACAGCACGTTCTCTTGTCCATCCTGTTGCCATCCAGTGTCTCCTGTCGGCTCCTCTTTGATGTGCGTGTCGCTCGCAGTTTGTTCCGCATGAAGCTCTTTACTAGGTGGCAGACACAAGAACCCCGCCATCACTAAAATGATGATAAGAAAATAAGGATTAAAAAAATTTATGTTCATTAAACTCTTTTACAAACCAGATAAAGGGTGAAAATTTGAAGAAGTATACCCGTTTTAGCTCCTCAATTGTGTTTCCAGCAAAAAGATTTGGATATTTCATAGGGGGTAAACAACATAGTTCATAATTCTTTAATACAGGCACATACTGACTCATAGTAAAAACTGAATACATGTATACAACACAGCAATGCAGGCACATAGACACATAACAATCTGTATCTGTATCTATATAGCCGGTATAACCGCCATACGGCGTAACACACCAGCTAAACCTATATATACATGCGCTTCCAGATATTTTTAACTTTAATTTTGATAGAACAAATATGAAATTGTACAATGGTGTAATAGAAGAGTACAGTGGACGCGTTTATGCCATCTGGCATCGGTCAGGTGGAAAATACATTTCACTGGCACTGTAGCTTCTTGGCCTATTCAGGATTATGCGAAAATAATGACTGCACACAAAACGGGGTTGACTTCCATATATAGCTATAGCTGCGCACGGCAGGTCACTACTAGGAAAAAGTTTCGCATTATGGTGCACGAATATAACGATCGTCACTTAATCTATTATTTGAATTATCAACTAATGCAATATTTTGTTGTGACGTGTCTGGCATTATATTTATCATTATATTTGAGATGTAAAATGATATTTGGCTGTCATTACATTTCATACATTAGTTTGAATGCCCCCCTCCCCATCGACTACCGATCGCAAACACACTTCTAATTGTAATTTACCGCCCAACAAGCACCAACCAGGCAGTATTCACTATAATTAGCAGTCTTACCTGTAGGTCTACTGTAGTAAGCGGTGTCCAAAACTTCTACAAATCGTAAAAATCGCTTCAGTTTTGAGGATATGAAAAACGCAAGACGAGCCACAAAACAAGATGGCGGACGTCAGCTCTCACTAACGGGGTAAAGGTGATAGGTCACAAACCTGATACATCTGCATCTGCATAGGGTACCCCCAAATGACCCCGCGAGGGGCAAAAGTAGGGGGGGGGAGCTGAGGCTCCCGGGTTAGGGCGGGCAGGCCGCCTGCCTGGCACGGAAGTGCTCAACGTTGGGAGCGCTTACAACCGTGCCAGCGATACTCAATGGGTCAAACCACAGATCGCCGCATAACGCTTTATTCCTCTGGTTTTGAACCAAGCAAAAAAATAACGCTATAAATGAAATAGCTGTGGTTATAATTGATGTATTTTATGAAAAGGTCATCCAAAAAGAGTAGTGGATGTATTTCAACACTAATGGGGATCTCCTAATAAACGAAACAAAAGTTCTACCTCGATTTCTACGTCTCAGATTCTGTCAGGTTTTGACGGTTGGGTCAAGACAGGTGGATTTCTTCTTTATTTCACGTTTATTTCTTGAAACACTGCCACCACAAGGATGCTATTGGACTACGATTGAAACCAACACCTTATATTTGGCTTGGTTTACACTTCTTCAGAGAAATTATGGTATCTTTTCTGTCAAAATTACGCCATGGTAGAAAATGTTTACTTCAGCCGCGAAGGCAAGGGAGTCAAAATTATCAGACGACATAAACCAACGCCAATGAAATTACTGTCTTTGCTTACACTTTATTTTGAATTAGCGTTACCAAAATCATGCTTTTAAACATGTCAGTATCATCTATATTCCTATAAGCTTAAACACTACGAATACATGTGTACAAAACACGTATCATGCATAGCATACACACCGGTACGTATAAACTAAATAATTGTAAAGGTTAGATCATTCTATCAAATAAAAGCAGCCTAAAGCAACTAAATATACCAGTGTCAAAAATGTTCCAGTATTCAAGTTAATACCGACATGTGTACATTGGATAAAAAGAAAACAAAGATCGTATCGAAACTATCTCAAGTCTAAAACCTACATCTAGATTATATTTCCAGTCCAATTTAAAAAAGGCTTTCTTAATTATATATATATATATATATATAAATAACTATTCTTAGGAAATAAGCGGTCAACACAAAAGGAAGGAGCACATCTATCATGGCTACTATCTTAGGTACAAAACCTACATCTTCTGAGTTTTAGGTGCAACTATATCTATTGTACCTACATCTGTACAGTTTTAGGTGAAACTATATCTATTGTACCTACGTCTATACAGTTTTAGGTGTAACTTTATCTATGTATGCGGCAGTATTTTACGTTTGGTACTGCATTGTTAGCAGCGATACCTAGCTGCAGTTCAAATGAACCTCTACAGCTGTTGCCTATATGAGCTCTTACATTTCTAAAAGATCAAGCTTCTCACCAATAGTTCTGTCGCCTGGAAGAGCTTTTACTGTACAAAATATCAAGCCGGCTGCCTCCCCCCCCTCCCCCCATGAGCTGGAAGTCAAGGAACTATGTAGGTGGGTAAAGCTGTTTGCTGTATATTTGTCACACTTGTGAAGTTAGTTTCTTTCGTATATATGAAAAGTAGATAACAATTATTTTCCTAGCTGCAAAGTATTTACATTAACTATATGCTTTTTGTCCTCATTTGACATTTGAACTGTTCCAACACACTCCGCACATCTAGGTCTTCTTACCGGTGTGCTTTTTTACATGTAGATTTAAGGAGAATCTATGTGCAGCAGAATAGTCACACTGGTCACACTTGTAGGGTTTTTCTCCTGTGTGGGTTCTTACATGTTGGGATAAGGTAGATCTTTTAGCTGCCCTGTACCCACACTCCCAACACATGTAGGGTTTCTCACCGGTGTGTAGTACTAGATGTTCGAAGAAAGTTGATTTCTGTGCAGCAGAATAGCCACACTGGTCACATTTGTAGGGTTTTTCCCCTGTATGAGTTCTCATATGTTCGGATAAGGTGAACTTTCTGGCCGCCCTGTACCCACACTCCCCACACATGTAGGGTTTCTCACCACTGTGTTTTCTGAGGTGTTGGTCCAAGTGGAGCTTGTGTGCTGCAGAATAGTCACAAAGATCACACTTGTACGGTTTCTCTCCTGTATGGGTTCTCATGTGTTTGGATAGGTTGCACTTTACAGTCGTCCTGTACCCACACTCCCCACACATGTAGGGTTTCTCACCTCTGTGTTGTGACAGATGCTGGTCCAAGTTCCACTTTTGTGCTGCAGAATAGTCGCACTGGTCACACTTGTATGGTTTATCTCCTGTATGGGTTCTTATATGTTTGACCAATGTGTATTTCTCTGTTGCAGAATAGTCACACTGGTCACACTTGTAGGGTCTGTCTCCTGTATGGGTTCTCATGTGTCGAGATAAGCTTACTTTATAATTTGACCTGTACCCACACTCTCCACACGTGTAGGGTTTTTCACCAGTGTGTTTTCTTAGGTGTCGGTCCAATTGAGATTTCTCTGCAGCAGAATAGTCACACTGGTCGCACTTGTAGGGTTTTTCTCCTGTATGGGTTCTCATGTGTCGGGATAATTCGGACCTTTGAGCTGTCCTGAACCCACACTCCCCGCATATGTAGGGCTTCTCGCCAGTGTGTTTTCTTTTATTGTCCAATTTGGATTTCTCTTCAGCAGAATAGTCACACTGATCACACTTGTAGGGCTTTTCTCCTTTGTGGGTTCTCATGTGTACGGATAAGTTGTCCTGTCTAGCCGTCCTGTACCCACACTCCCCACACATGTAGGGTTTCTCACCGGTGTGTTTTGCTAAATGTTTATTCAAATCACCTTTTTGTGCAGCAGAATAGTCGCACTGATCACATTTGTACGGCTTTACTCCTGTATGGATTCTTATATGTCGGGATAGGTGAGACTTTCTATCTGTCCTGTACCCACACTCCCCACACATGTAGGGCTTGTCACTGGTGTGTTTAACCACATGCCTTGCCTTATTGTTTTTTCTCTCCTGTACCTGTGAGGTTGATGTGTTGTCAGGTTGGTGAAAGTTCACATCACATGTTTCCTGCTGCAGGCCCATGTCTGCTGTCTGGGTCTCCCTGCTGTCACTCTCCTTCCCAGGGTGTCTAGTATCGTCCATCTCATTCCCAGGTCGTCCAGGATTTCCAGCACACAAGTTTGCAGTAGAAACCTCACAGCTGGGTTCTTCCGTTTCTGCTCTTACACCGCGCGTTTTGTCCCTTTCCTCGTCCTGCTGCCGTCCCGTGTCTGTTGTCTGCTCCCAACTGTTGTAAGTCTCGTTCCATGGATGTCCGGTTGGTAGAGTTGTGTTGTACCTTTCCTGGTCCTCGATGTACGTTTTCTTGCACAGCACGTTCTCTTGTCCATCCTGTTGCCATCCAGTGTCTCCTGCCGGCTCCTCTTTGATGTGCGTCTCGTTCGCAGTTTGTTCCGCATGAAGCCCTTTAATGAGAGGCTCACACGTGGACTCCGCCATCTCTGAAATGATGATAAGAAAATAAGGGTTACAATAGTCCATTCATTTCTTTTGCAAACCAGAAAAGAGTGCGAATTTTGCACAAGTAATTCTTGCACAAGAAATTATTCCAGTTACACAATTTGAATATCTCGATGGGGTACATATTTTTATTCAGGCACTAACTGACTCAATAAAAACAGAATACATAAAGTAACATTGCAACATAGGACTACTAAGGTACAGGGAAACATAATCCATATACTACTGGCACCTCCATAGGTTTTGATCATCTGTTTTGTGGTAGAATAAACCCGATTAAGCAAAGACTCTACAATGTGTTTAATAAAAGAATTGACAAATAAATACTGTAAATGTATTTAAGTTCGCGGTGATTTAATTTCGCGGTAGCGGGAAAAAGGACTTTTCGCGGTGGATTTAAGTTCGCGGTAACACCATAGACTGCAATCTAATAATATCATAATAGAAAAATGTTCGCGGTGGTTTCAAATTCGCGGTGAAGTGGTCACCGCGAAAACCGCGAACATTAATTCACCGCGAACATTTCTGCATTTACAGTATACAAAGGGTAGTACTGTTAACGCCATCTGGTATCAGGTGGAAACCATAGGGACATTTTTCGTATCATGGCGTTTGCACGGCCAAATAAACCATTATCGGGGCACTTCACCTATCATTTCGTGATTTCTGCGCCGTCTGTGACAGTAAAATGGAGGTACGAGTCGATAACTGGCAACCATTATCAGTTTCATTGCCCCCCTCCCCACCAACTACTGATCGCAAACACACCTCTAATTCTAATTAAGCGCTGAACTAGTACCAACCAGGCAGCACTAACGACAACCAAGGGCCTTACCTGTAGGTTTATGGTGGTTATTGCCTCCACGTCTTCTGGAATTAAGTCAAATCGCGTCAGTTCGGAGATGAGGCCGAACACGTCGACGAAAACGCCAAACAAAATGGCGGTCAGATCACCGACAGGGCCAAGGTGAGAGGTCACAAACCTGATACCACCTTCACGATGGGTCAAACCACAGATCGCCGCATAAAGCTTTGCTCTTCTGGTTTTGAACCTGCGAGAAAAATAAAACTTTTTACCTCTATTTCTACGTGTCTGACTTTTATTCCAAATCACGGGGAAATCTGGTCTTGAGGCTGCTATACCCAAGATCTATTGTTCAATTGACATTTAGAATTTGAAACACTGCGACGGCAATGCCATGACAGAACTATATTTACAACACATATTTGGCTTTCTCTACGCTTCATTTATTTTCAGAAATCCTTGTCTTAATCAAGATAACACCACAATTAAATATATCTCTACATATCTAACGGTAAAACTGCTAAGGCAGGAGAATGAGGATTATCAGACGATATAAATCAACAGAAAATCATTGGCTTTGTTTACGCCTGTTTTATTTTGACAACACTGAACCAAAAACGGTTCTCAAGTATGTGTAATATACCATGCTTTATGCCAAATACTAAGAATCCATGTGTACAAACTACATATATGTGCCAAGTACATGCATATAACCACTATACACAGCGCGCGTATTGCTGTAAATTTATTCTTTCGTATAAATCAAAGTCCAGAAAGTCCAGGATCCCAAGAATTCAGGTTCCAACATGATTACTTATTTATTAAAGGTTAGCTACTAACATGCTATAACTACCATAGAATTGTACGAAATAAATATGATAATCTAATATGCAAAAATTTTCCTATCACTACAACATTTTTTTCTATCGCTATAAGATTTGGCGATTACTTTCAATGCTACAAGTGTGTGCGGTGTTCACATTGTCCTATACAAAATGTTCATGTTCCGTACGGTAAGACAAAGGGAATAGCCACCAAAGCGTCAGTAAATTACAGATTTCAGCTCATTTTCTCATCAACGTGTCTTTCTTTACAACATTGTGTGAAGGTCAAACAACATTTGCTCTGAGTGTGGCCCTCTCTAAAGTAGCACCTAAGTCACTATACCACATACACAGCATCTACAGTTACTATACCACATACACAGCATCTACAGTTACTATACCACATACACAGCACCTAGTTACAATACCACATGCACAGCACCTACAGTTACTATACCACATGCACAGCACCTACAGTTACTATACCACATACACAGCATCTACAGTTAAATTACAGATTTCAGCTCATTTTCTCATCAACGTGTCTTTCTTTACAACATTGTGTGAAGGTCAAACAACATTTGCTCTGAGTGTGGCCCTCTCAAAAGTAGCACCTAAGTCACTATACCACATACACAGCATCTACAGTTACTATACCACATACACAGCATCTACAGTTACTATACCACATACACAGCACCTAGTTACAATACCACATGCACAGCACCTACAGTTACTATACCTTATGCACAGGTAGAGTCATTTTGGCCACAACTGTGAGGGGTTAGGATTGTCCCACCGACCACGCTCGTGGGGTTTTTCGCATATGTCTAGATAAGTTAGACCTTCTTGCTGTCCTGTACCCACACTCCCCGCAGATGTAGGGTTTCTCACCGGTGTTTTGCTAGATGATGGTCCAAGGAGGGTTTATGTGCAGCAGAATAGTCACACTGGTCACATTTGTAAGGTTTTTCTCCCGTATGACTTCTCATATGTCGGGATAAGTCAGAATTTTGAGCCACCCTGTACCCACACTCCCAACACATGTAGGGTTTCTCACCGGTGTGTTTTCGTAAGTGTCGGTTCAAGTGAGATTTGTTTGCTACAGAAACGTCACACTGGTCACACTTGTAGGGTTTTTCTCCTGTGTGGCTTCTTATGTGTGTGGATAGGTTGCACTTCACAGCCGTCCTGTACCCACAATCTCCACACACGTAGGGTTTCTCACCGGTGTGTTTTCTTCTATGTCGACCCAATTTGGATTTCTCTGCAAATGAATAGTCACACTGGTCACACTTGTAGGGGTTCTCTCCTGTATGGGTTTTCATATGTAGGGATAAGGTATACTTTCTTATAGCCCTGTACCCGCATTCTTCGCACATGTAGGGTTTTTCACCAGTGTGTTTTGCTAGATGTTTATTCAATTCACCTTTCTGTGCAGCAGAATAGTCGCACTGGTCACACTTGTAGGGTCTCTCTCCAGTATGGGTTTTCATATGTCGAGATAAGTGGGACTTCTTAGCTGTCCTGTATTCACACTCCCCACACATGTAGGGTTTCTCACCGGTGTGATTTGCTAGATGTTGGTCCAAACTTGATTTCCGTGCGGCGGAATAGTCACACTGGTCACACTTGTAGGGTTTATCTCCAGTGTGGGTTCTCATATGTTTGGATAAGTCAAATTTTTGTGCTGCAGAATAGTCGCACTGGTCACACTTGTAGGGTCGATCTTTTGTATGGGTTCTCATATGTCTGGATAAGTCGGACTTTTGAGCTGCCCTGTGCTCACACTCCCCACACTTGTAGGGTTTCTCTCCTGTATGGGTATTCATATGTAGGGATAAATGGTACTTTCGCGCTGCCCTGTACCCACACTCCCCACACATGTAGGGTTTTTCACCAGCGTGTTTAACCACACGCCTTCCCATATCGCCTCTGCGATAAATGGTACTTTCGCGCTGCCCTGTACCCACACTCCCCACACATGTAGGGTTTTTCACCAGCGTGTTTAACCACACGCCTTCCCATATCGCCTCTGCTCTCCTGTACCTGTGAGGTTGGTGTGTTGTCAGGTTGGGGAAAGTTCACATCACACGTTTCTTGCTGCAGGCCCATGTTTGTTGTCTGGGTCTCCATGCTGTCACTCTCCTTCCCAGGATGCCCAGTACACAGTACTCGAGTAGATACCTCACAGCTGGACTCTTCCATTTCTGCTTTTACATCGCACGTTTCGTCCCTTTTCTCTTCCTGCTGCCGTCTCGTGTCTGTTGTCTGCTCCCAAATGTTGTAAGTCTCGTTCCAAGGATGTCCGGTTGGTTGGGTTGCACCGAAGTAGTCGTAGGTTTCCTGGTCCTCACTGTACGTTTCCTGACACAGCACGTTCTCCTGTCCATCCTGTTGCCATCCAGTGTCTCCTGTCTCCTCCTCTTTGATGTTCGTCCCGTCTGCAGTTTGTTCCGCATGAAGCTCTTTAACGGGAGGCACACATGTGGACTCCGCCATCTCTGAAATGATGGTAAAAATATGGGACATTAATTCATTTACGTCATCTGCACATAAGCAAGGGTTCGGATTTGACACAAGAAATTCTTTTGTCCAACTAGTGGACCCGTTTTAGCACCCCGGGTGTGTTTCCAGTGGTTTGCCAAGTACTAGTATAGCATTGTCTGCAGTCTCAGTAAATAAAATAAACAACAGTCGGATATATCCTAGCTATATATATTAGCGATATATATGTAACATGTATGTATTCTTCTCTCCCAGAGTTAGCCCTTGGCAATAGCCTCGGCTAGTTGGTCAGCCCTGGCTGTTTGTATACAGCTGAACAAATAAACAAATAAACAAATAAATATATACAGGGGATTCAACAACCTAGTTCATGATTCTTTTTACAGGTACTTACTGACTCACACATACTTAAAGCAAATAATATATACATAGATCACAGCAACATAGACACAGAAAAATATAAAGATATACATACACAGGCACCTCAAGAGCTTTAATACCTGATGATTGATTGGTTAATTGTTTGATTCCAACGTAGGTTTTGTGGTAGAATTTAGTTAGGGGCCGACGTTAGAATGGTGGTAGATTAAAGGAAAAGACGATATACAGAAAAACACTGTTAACATCAATGTTATCAGTCATGTGAAAAAAATGGCACTGCAAGTTCTAAGTCATAATTATGCCAAAATATTTCCTATTGAGTTAAGTTTGAATTTATTGTGATACCCTTTAGCTCACTGAGCTAATCTTCCAGGGCTATATGCAATGGATTCAGGACATTTGATTGAATTGAACTCCAAATCTGCGCAAGTGGTGAACCAAGGATGTTATAAGAGATATAACCTCCTTGGGTGAACAGATTTTCCTCGCAGCAGATGAACAAAGATCTTTGCACGACTATATGCTACTACACATTAAGACCACACGAGCATTATCATCGTCAAATAATGTATAATAATTGATAGTCATAAAATTAAGATTCGTGATTTCCTGATGCACCATTTCTGACCGTATATTGAAGGTACAAATCTATATTTGGTAGCCGTTACATCACTCATTACTACCCCCCCCCCCCCCCCCTACCGATCGTAAACACAATTCTATTCTAGTTTACCGCTGAACTTGCACCAACCAGGAATATTGGACGACACTCAAAGGCCTTACCTGCGTGTCTATGGTGTTTAGTGGTCTGTACGACTTCTGGAATCACGTAAATATCGCGTAACTTTGGGAGAGATGAGCACCAAATACGACGGGATAAAACAAAATGGCGAATGTCAGCTCATTAACGGGGCAAAGGTCAGAAGTCACAAACCTGATACCATTTGCCAATGGGTCAAATTAAAGTTCGCCGCATAACGCTCTACTCTCGTTGTTTTGAGCCTATCAAAGGCTTGTGTTTGGTTCCTGCATTAAATAATAGAAGAAAAAAAATCGCCAAAAGACTCGAGTCTTGAGTCTAGGTGGGGCAATGGGTGGGGCATCAAATATGTTGTGTCTTTCAGTTCCTGTTGGCACGGCAGCCAAGTTTTCTCAGCAGTAGGACTTACAGCTGACCTGTGCGACCTCACCACAGTGCCAGGTTAACGCTATTTCGTACAGTACAACACGCATGTGCGGGCAACATGAAATCTGGGCAATATGCCAAAAGTTAAAGAACCATGAACGTAAACATTCCGCCATTTTGAATGCGCCATTACCGTCTGGATACTGTTACGCAAAGGGAACAATGTTTACTTCTGATGGGCCTTGACCTTTGACATAATACCCAGGATTCCTGTCACCCGCACATGCATACTCTGCAAAACACCTTATGCAACACCTAGCAATTTTATTGCGCCCAATTTTTCTCAAACGTGCGGAACTATTACCACGCATGGAATCCCGTCGCGGCAAGGCTTAGGTCACATTTCCAAGCCGGGGCCCGGCCGGGCTGCTTTTGGGAGCAAAAACATAAAAATGCACAAAATGCCATATGTGTATATTTTTAGGTATACATTTTATTTTTTCGTTTCTTTAAACATCCCGGCCGGGCCCCGGTTTGTAAATGTGACCTAAGCCTAAATCGTGCGATTTTACCAGGGCATTGATAACTTTTTCTTCCTTTGTGATGCTTTCACTTCTAGGCCCAATCAGGCCAAGTCAACAAAATCGGCTGATATACGCAGAGTTTTTGTTAAATTCACATTTAGAATTCATTTGAATGAAAACCCCTAACCAAAATAACGCAACTATTGGATATAACCAACCCCCTATGTAACACTGCTAAAACAATGCAGTCAGAATCATTTCAATAGACGATGTAAATCAACACAGAATCAATGGCTTTGTTTTATTTACATCCCTTTATTTTGATGATGATCTTTACCAAACTGCATGAAGTTTTCAATCATATATAAGATATTGCTATAAGATAAAAAATACAGAATGTGATAATAAGCACTCAGAATACAAGTGTACGGAATACTAAGTACACATTGTAAGCAATACGCAAGATTCTTATTGTTATATATGTATATATTATGCTGCGAGATGTTGCAAACGTAGAGTTGTTCTTTCAAATTAGACTAAAACAAATAAAAAACACCAATGCCGAAAACGTTTAGATACTTCCGTGACATCTACGATTTCTACAATTCTTTAAGAAAAAGGAATAGTCGATTTTAACAGGAAACGTAAACCTATGCGTACTAAAACTATCTTATGTACAGAATCTACAACTATCAAAGTATCAGGTACAATTTGACTTAAGCATTAGTTCAAACTGAAAGATTTCCTATAAATCTAACCAGGCTATCTGAACATAACTGCCTCTAATGTAAATTTCCTTTCTACACAGTAGTTATCGGGCCCTGGTATAGACTGACAACAGATAATGTTTTCACCCCTGGATGCGATTTGTTTCTCTAAATGACCGTTCACGTTTAAAAAGGCAAAAACGTTGTATGCTGAACATTTGTCACACACGTAGATGTAGGTTCTTTGGTATGTCTTGTCAAATGTTTCAGGAGATGAGATTTCCTAGCCGCAGTGTAGTGTTAGTTTGACGTCATAAGGTTTTTCTCCTGTGTGTGTTCTCATGTGTTGGGCTAAATTAGACCGTCAAGTTGCTGTTCTCACACATGAAGAATTTCTCACCGGTGTGCTTTGTTAGATGCCTGTCCAAAGTTGACTTCTCTGCGGCGGAAAAGTCACACTTTAGGGTTTTTCACCTGTATGCGTCCTCATATGTCGGGCTAAGTCAGACTTTTCGGCTGTCCTATGACCACACTCCCCACACATGTAGGGTTTCTCACCTGTGTGTGTCATTAGGTGTCGGTCCAAAGTACATTTCTGTGCAGCAGAATAGTCGCACCGGTCACACGTGAAGGGTTTTTCCCCTGAATGCGTTCTCATATGTTTGTATAAGGTGGACTTTCGAGCTGTCCTGTACCCGCACTCCCCACACATGAAGGGTTTCTCACCAGTGTGTGTTGCTAGATGTTTGTCCAAATCGTATTTCCGTGCTGCACAATAGTCACACTGATCACACTTGTAACGTCTTTCCCCTGTGTGGGTTCTCATGTGTCGGGATAAGGTAGACCTATAAGCTGTTCTGAACCCACACTCCCCACACATGTAGGGTTTCTCACCGGTATGTTTTCGTATGTGTTTGACCAAAGTAGACTTATCTGCAGCAGAATAGTCACACTGGTCACACTTGTAGGGTTTTTCCCCTGAATGCGTTCTCATATGTGCGGATAAGATAGACCTACTATATGCTCTGTACCCACACTCTACACACATGAAGGGTTTGTTACCGGTGTGGTTTGCTACATGTTTCTTCAAATCATCTTTCCGCGCTGAAGAAAAGTCACAGTGGTCACACTTGTAGGGTTTTTCTCCTGTGTGGGTTCTCATGTGTTGAGATAACGTTGGTCTGTAAGGTGTCTTGTCCCGCACACGTCACACACGTGGCGTCCTTCATCCGTGTGTTTTGCTAGATGTCTGTGCAAAGCAGATTTCTGTGCTGCAGAATAGTCGCACTGGTCACACTTATATGGTTTTTCTCCTGTATGGGTTCTCATATGTTGGGATAAATGTGACTTAAAAGCTGTCCGGTACCCACACTTCCGACATATGTAGGGTTTCTCACTGTGTTTTGCTGCTATGTGCTGGTCCAAGTTGCCTTTCTGTGCAGCAGAATAGTCACACTGGTCACACTTGTAAGGTTTTTCTCCGGTATGAGTTCTCATATGCCTTGATAAGTCAAACATTTTTGTTGCCCTATACCCGCACTCCTCACACATGTAGGGTTTCTCACCGGTGTGTTTTGTTGCTATATGATAGGCCAGACTTCCTTGCTGTGCAGCAGCATAGTCACAATGGTGACACTTGTAGGGTTTCTCACCTGTGTGGGTTCTCATATGTTGAGACATGTGAGACCTATAAGCTGCCCTGTACCCACACTCCCCACACATGAAAGGTTTCTCACCGGTGTGTTCAACCACAAACATTCCAGTAATGCCTATGGTCTTTTGTACCTGTGAGGTTGATGTATTGTCAGATTTTGAAAAGTTCACATCACACGTTTCCTGCTGCAGGCCCATGTCTGTTGTCTGGGACTCCCTGCTATCACTCTCCTTTCCAAGGTGTTCTGTACACAGTTCTCCGGTAGAAAGCCCACTATTGGACTCCTCTATTTCTGCTTTTATACCGCGCGTTTCGTCGTTTGGATCGTCCCTTTCCTCGTCCAGATGCCGCCCCGTGTCTGTTGTCTGCTCCCAACTGTTGTAAATCTCACTCCAAGGGTGCCCGTTTGGTTGGTAGCCGTAGGTTTCCTGGTCCCCACTGTACGTTTCCTGGCACTGCATGTTCTCTTGTCCATCCTGTTGCCATCCAGTGTCTCCTGTCGGCTCCTCTTTGATGTGCGTCTCGTTCGCAGTTTGTTCCGCATGAAGCTCTTTAACGGGAGGCACAAATGTGAACTCCGCCATCTCTAAAATGATGATAAGAAAACAAGTATGAGAAAAACACATAATTATTTATTAAACATTTTATAATGCAGAAAATAAAGTCTTCTGTGAATTTTTTTTACCGTTTTACTTAGCTCCTGAATTGTTTTTCCAGTAACAAGATCTGGATATGTATCAATTAGGGGATAGAACAACATAGTATTTCCTTATTCAACACAGGCACGAATTGACTCATAGTAAAAACAGAATACAGTTATTCAACACAACAATGCAGACACATAGAAACATAACAATCTATATACACATGCGCCTCCAGAGATTTTGGACTTTAATTGTGGTAGAACAAATATGAGATTGTACAATGGTGTAATAGACGAGTACAGTGGACGCGTTTATACCATCTGGCATCGGTCAGGTGGAAAATACATTTCACTGGCACTGTAGCTTCTTGGCCTATTCATGATTATGCGAAAATATTGACTGCACACAAAACGGGGTTGATTTCCATATATAGCAGGGTTCTCCCCAGAATTTTTTAGTATAGTGGAGGGGCTGGCAAAAATAACCCGCACCAACGCGCTGCACTTTGATGAAAATGGGTTCATTTTGCAATGACAGAGTGTGTCAAATACTACAAGTATATATACTGTTGTTATTCCTTTGTTGTGAAGTGGCAAAACTACTATTGTTTTGATCATTGCTCATTCACAAGTTTTTGCAGACAATGCTGACTGGAAAAGTGATGCCACTTGGTACAAAAATCTGTGACTTGTCATTAATCTTAGCAAAACTAACAAAGAAAATAGGGAAGAAACACACTAAATTTGAAAAATAGTATAGTGGAGCTGGCTGAGAGTATAGTGGAGGGCCTTCCTTATTCGACTCTCTGGGGAGAACCCTGTATAGCTATAGATGCATACCAAAAAAATGGTGGGCAGGTCACTACTAGGAAAAGTTTCGCATTATGGTGCACGAATATAACGATCGTCACTTAATCTATTATTTGAATTATCAAATAATGCAATACTTTCCCGTCTGGCATTATATATGAGATGCAAAATGATATTTGGCTGTCGTTAGATTTCACACATAATTTAGTTTCAATGCCCCCCTCCCCATCGACTACCGATCGCAAACACACCTCTAATTGTAATTTACCGCCCAACAAGCACCAACCAGGCAGTATTCACTATAATTAGCAGTCTTACCTGTAGGTCTACTGTAGTAAACGGTGTCAAAAACTCCTACAAGTCGTAAAAATCGCTTCAGTTTTGAGGATATGAAAAACGCAAGACAAGCCACAAAACAAGATGGCGGACGTCAGCTCGCACTAATGGGGTAAAGGTGAAAGGTCACAAACCTGATGCTAAATAGGTCAAAACAAAGATCGCCGCATAGCGCTTTGCTCTCCTGGTTTTAAACCTTGCAAAAATAACGCTATAAATGAAGTAGTAGTGGTTATAATTCAAGTATTTTATGAAACACGACTCCAGAAAGACTAATGGATGTATTTCAACACTAATGGAGATCTCCTAGTAAAGAAAACAAATGTTCTACCACAATTTCTACGTCTCAGATTGTCAGATTTTGACGGTTAGTTCAAGCCAGGTGAAATCCGATATGCGCAGGATTTCTTGAAACGCTGCTGCAACTTAGTACAAGGATGTGCTTCATATGAACACCTGACATTTGGCTTGGTTAACATTTCTTCCAAAAGTTATGTTATTTCTTCTGTAAAATTAGGCCCTGGTAGGAAATGGAGTTAGAATTATCAGACGATAGAAACCAACACACAATTACTGTCTTTGCTTCCTTTATTTTGAATTAGCTCTGCCAAAATTTTGCTAAGCTTTTACACATGTCAATATCACCTATATTACTATAAGCTTAAACGCTACGAATACAAAACATGTATAGCAAACTGTACACATCGGTGCATATAAAGTATATAATTCGGAATGTTAGATCCTTCTATCAAATATAGTAGACTAAACCATGCAAATATACCAAAATATTCCAGTATTCAAATCGATACCGACATGTGTACATTGAATGAAAAAAAAATATCGTACCGAAACTACTTCAAGTCTATATCATCTTTACAGTCCGATTTAAAAAAGGCTTTCTTACATAAATGTTATTAACAAATAAGCGGTCAACACAAAAGGAAGGAGCACATCTATCATGGCTACTATCTTATGTACAAAACCTACATCATAGAGTTTTAGGTGTAACTATATCTGATGTACCTACATCTATAGAGTTTTAGGTGTAACTATATCTGTTGTACCTACATCATAGAGTTTTAGGTGTAACTATATCTATTGTACCTACATCTAGAGTTTTAGGTGTAACTATATCTATTGTACCTACATCTATAGAGTTTTAGGTGTAACTATATCTATTGTACCTACATCTATAGAGTTTTAGGTGTAACTATATCTATTGTACCTACATCTATAGAGTTTTAGGTGTAACTATATCTATGTATGTGGGACTGCATTGTTAGCAGCGACACCTAGCTGCAGTTCAAAGTGAACCTCTATATCTGTCGCCTGTATGAGTATGGATCAGGCTGGCTACCTTGCCCCATGACCTAGATGTCAAGGGACTATGTAAGTGGGTACATCTGTTTACTGTATATTCGTCACACTTGTAGATTGTTTGTTCCGTATGTCTTCCGTATACATGAAAAGTAGATAACGGTGAGATTTCCTAGCACACTAGTTACACTGATAACCCATATATAGTTTCTCTCCTCTGTGGTTTCTTATATGCTTGGTTATTCAGACTTTTGAGTTGTCTTGTTCCAGCACACTTTGCACATCTAGGTCATTTTACTGGTGTGCTTCCTTACATGTCGGTTAAAGGTGGATTTTTTTTTTGCAACAGAAGGTTTTTATCCTGTATGAGTTTTCATGTGTTGGGATAAGGTAGATCTTTGAGCCGCCCTGTATCCGCACTTCTCACACATGTAGGGTTTCTCACCGGAATGTCTCGTTTGATGATCGATCAAATGTTGTTTCTGTGCAGCAGAATAGTCACACTGGTCACACTTGTAGGGTTTTTCTCCTGTGTGGGTTCTCAAATGTTGTGATAAGTTGGTCCTTTGAGCAGTCCTGTAGCCACACTCTCCACACATGTAGGGTTTGTCACCACTGTGTTTCATTAAATGTTGGTCCAAAGTGCCTTTCTGTGCAGCAGCATAGTCACACTGGTCACACTTGTAGGGTTTTTCTCCCGTGTGTTTTCGCATGTGTTTGGATAAGTGAGACTTCTGAGCTGTCCTGTACCCACACTCCCCACACAAGTAGGGTTTCTCACCGGTGTGTATCGCTACATGTTGCTTCAAAGCAGTCTTTGTTGCAGCAGAATAGTCACACCGATCACACTTGTAGGGTTTCTCTCCTGTATGAATTCTCACATGTTCGGTTAGGTGAGACTTTTTCGCTGTCCTGTACCCACACGACCCACACATGTAGGGTTTCTCACCTGTGTGTTTTATTACATGTTGGTCCAAGGTGGATTTCTGTGCTGCCGAGTAGTCACACTTATCACACTTGTAGGGTTTTTCCCCTGTGTGGGTTCTCAAATGTTGGGATAAGTGTTGCTTTTGAGCTGTCCTGTACCCGCACTTTCCACACATGTAGGGTTTCTCACCACTGTGTTTCATTAGATGTTGGTTCAAGTGGCCTTTCTGTGCAGCAGAATAATCACACCGATCACACTTGTACGGTTTTTCTCCTGTATGGGTTCTCATATGTACGGACAAGTCAGACTTTTCAGTCGCTCTGTACCCACACTCCCCACACATGTAGGGTTTCTCACCGGTGTGTTTTGCTACATGTTGCTCCAAATGCGATTTTCGTGAAGCAGAATAGTTACACTGATCACACTTAAAGGGTTTTTCTCCGGTGTGGGTTCTCATACGTCGTCTGCTGTCAATCTCATTCCCAGGGTGTCCAGGATGGTCAATCTCCTTCCCAGGATGTCCAACACACTCCTCTTCCAAGGAATGTTCACCGCTAGAATCTTCCATTTCTGCTCTGTAGGAGGGGGGAGGATATAGATTTATTTATAGATTATAGATAAAAGCTTGCTGCTAAAGCTGTGCCTCACACTAAGACTTAGGTTTTGATTTTACCTGCAAAATACAACTATCAAAATTTGTAACCTGCATTTCCAGTTCCGAGACCAGTCCTCTGCTCAAGTATTGACCAAAATTTGTGACAAAGTTAACATTGGAAAATGTTGATCTACTCAAGATATTTGGGCAACTATATCATGTGGTGGTGACATGTAATAGACGATTGTTTTCAAGATAAAGGATGTTTTCATATCAAATTTCATTTCGAATTGTAACCGTATGAAACCTAATACCTTGTTATGACAACGGTGCCGAATCAGAGGCTAGCTTCTTTATGGACGCAGGGGAGGGACGCCGCAACCTGGAACAGCATGAATATATTACTTGTGAAACAATCCAACATTCCTCCCACAAAACTCCTTTCTCCAAAGTGAGTCATACAATTGAAAGAAGAAGAAAAAAACGTCATTGGCATCTACTGCTTGTACGTGTGAGAAGTTACCTAATACTTTATAATAGTATGGTATACAGGGAAATGGCAAATTTACAAGTGTCTCTAAAAGTTCTTGGTACCGCTTGATTTTCCACCATATCAAACAACACAGGACTGAAATGGTACACCGAGAGACAGTAAACCCGTTAGGAAAGAGCCGAAAACAAACCTCTTACGTTAGGTCGCACGCACTTTGGTTCGCCCCCCTCCCCCTTCAATTTTACCATATTTACATAGAGAAAATGTCTATAAATCAAAAGCGTTACGGTGATTCTTTTCCCACCAAAATGACGTTAAACTCCTTCGCATGTTACCAGAATACTTGGATTCACGTTTGTAAGTCTTACCTGCTTTCTATGATGGTTTTTCTCTTCACGAAAACCGGGGCTCGGGCAGCTTTGTTCTGCTGTCGTGTCGTGAGGTCAGAGGTGAAGGTGATGAGGGTCAAATGTAACTTTGCTACCCTGATTATCCAGATAATACGTTTTATATCTGGCTACATGTTAGTATGTATGTCCATGTTTCTGCAGCAAAAATTGAATCAAACCCGTGCAGACGTTTGTCTTGTTTGTTGCTTATGCATATGTTGATGAAATATATTCATCATTCCGTCCAGTGACGATGTTTTTGTAAACAGAACGTCCTGACGGTAACCTTTAAAATATATTCACCACATTTCAATTTAGAGGTTAAATTCAGTCCGGGGCCATGTTTTGTCCTAAGATTCCCCTTATACATCATTTTCGATTCTTTTCTGAATTTTTCATGCCTCTTTAATAAATCTCATTTCATTAACAACAATAATGATAATAAATCTCCCATCATAGCAATACATAATTTAATATATACACCAAGACAAAGACAATACTAGAAAGGCCGACATTTGCTTAAGAGCAAATACAGCATATTTCAGCCATACCCCTTCCCACGCAACATTGGACTGTTCCAAATCACCCCTGCGCAAAAATGGAACATCCTCTTAACAGTACATTATCCCCCAAAGTGGACTGGTATTGTGAATTGATTCCAGGTAAAAACAGAGCTTGCTTCTATTTTTCAGAAAATGACAATAATCACACCTTCCATTCAGAAAAATTTCATCATGACTGAAAATAGTTGAATGACTTAATGTAATGTCATTAACAATTTTCAGTACGATAACTAGGTGTAAGTTTAAAAAAGTATAAGCTCCTTGTGATGTGGGTACATTTATTATTGCAGTGAACTTTTCTTATTCAAGTAGGGCATACGATTTAATAATTATCAACCAGGTGCAGGTACTGTAGGAGCGTTTGTTTTCTTCAAGCTGTAAAACTGTTAAACCATCAGCCATCGAGCCTATATTCTTATTTTAGTTTAACAACTTCCTGCCAGACCCGGAAGATACGATTGAACCTTGTTCGAGGATTTATTTTCGTCTGTCTGGTCAGTCTGTTCATACCCTGGCGCTGAGAGTGTTTTATTGGGCTGAAACTCTGGCAGTTTAAAGTTACTTACAATTTAAATGTTCAAAGTTTATGTCAAACAACAACAGCACTAGGAACACATACATTTGCTCTGGAGAAAATACAGCAGTTTTCGCAAGTTCCAGTCCAGTGATAGAAATGTGGCCACTATAGACAGGTGGTCACTATAGAGAGAATGCTGATCTATACACCTTTCTCACGCAGCGGCCATGATAGATCTAAAACGAGTTCAATGTGGCAAACAAAAGGCTGTCCATCATAATTAGCAGTTCGACCAATGGTAGCCTGCCAATTAGGAAATCGACCAATAAGTGAATGGCTGCAAATTCGTTAAAAATTTGCATTATTATGTTGTTATTTTGCATCTCTTAAGGGACTATGGGGTCAGTCTACACTACTCTAAATTGCTACATCTTTTGGTGCATAACACTTCTTGTAATACGTATCATTCTATCTTATATCATGAAAATTTGTGTGGTTTGGGGAAAAACTAAATGGGACCTGATTTTAGAAATAAGTTTTGTCTGTTTGCCTCATTGACCTCTTTTTCGATCTATCATGGCCACCGCGTGAGAAAGGTGTATTGACTAGGAGCCATACGTTACACATGATTTCAGTACACTGATCATTAATCATATAAACATTGCACAGGTAAACCAATTGTTTAGATGTACAATTAAGTTCAAATAATTCTGAAGAGAAATATTGATGAGAAAATAATCATTCTCGCCACTGTCTAACTTATAATTACGTATCAAAACTAAACGCAGATTTTCTAACTAACGCACCTTTCGCCGACTTCATCGAAGGACCGCCGGCTATCAATCAAACACGGCTGTTGATTAGACTTAGAGTTTCAAACAGTCATGTGCTGTGTGCCAGTTGACAGCGAACTTCATGCTACGTGATGTTTTACATTGCTTGGACCTTCTTTCCTACAGCGGTGCTTCTACAAAATATTTAGACTGTAACACTGAGTCCCACATGTTTTATAGAATAGAATTTAACGCAGAACAGCGTTTTTTGCTGGGTATTTTTCTTGAAACATGTCCGTGGGAATATCAGTGAGGCGGCGACGTAGGGATATCAGACCGTCAACAAAAGTCGCACGGCGGCTAACGGCGCAGCGAAGATACTAGCGCTATAAATAAGCGCTTCAACTAAGGATGGCAACCCATACAATATTTTTGTATACTGTTGAGCTAAGTAAAGTTTGTTGTTTATGAGGTTTTAGTTGTCTTTGAAGCTTTGACCCGAAATATTTTAAAGTCAAACTGCTGAAGAGAAGTAAGTGACTGCTACGATTATCGTAGATATGGCCCTAAAAAACTGATAAAAGAAGCCTTCTCAATAGTCTAAAATGCAAGAGCTTCCGGGGGGACTTCGCCCACCTGGGTCCCCCCCCACAGTGGCCCTGCCCCTGGACCCCGCCAGGGACATTCGGCGGCCCCCGGACCCCTGTCCGACGCTTTGAAAAAATTCTGGCGAGAAGTCTGTACGGCCTGAGTCTTCAAGTTAACGTATTGTGTGGTCCCGCTTATGAATATTAATTAGCCTTCGCTTTCCTCTTCGCTGATTGGCTGAACCATTAATTGAATTAACTCTTCCTGCCGGCTAGACGCAGGTGCAGATGTCGGCTCTGTGGGGTGAACGTCCGAAAGGTCATGGCATGGAGAACGAAAGAAAACCAATTTCCCCTAAAAAAAGTGCTGTAATTAAGCCTTTTACAGTACTTTATGCCAAAAATTTTACTTGGATCATTTTACCAACTATCTTATGCCTATCTATACCAAATGTTACTCATACCAGGGTACAGGGTTGCAAAATATACCGTTATAAGACCGTCAACAACAGTCGCACGGAGCTAACAGCGCAGCGAAAATACCATCGCTAGCGTTTCAACTTCGGATAACAAGTTATAAGTACTGTTGAACTCAGTAACGTTAAAGTTTGTTTTTAGTTGCCTTTGACGGTTTGACCTGAAATAGTGTTACGCTAAACTCCTGAAGAGAAGTTAAGTGACTGCTGCGATTATCATAGATATGCCCCTAAGAACTGATACAATATAAAGCCTTCTGAATAGTCTAAAATGCGAGAGCCTTAGGCGGGCTTCGCTCCCCCTGGCGGGAACACTGCTATATACGGGATCATGAGGCCCCGCTTATGAATATTAATTAGCCTTTGGCCTCCTCTTCGCTGATTGGCTAGGTCTTTGATTCAATTAACTCTCCGGCTGACGCGCACAGGTGTGGCTCTGTGCGGGGTCACGGAAGGTCACGTCAGGAGGCCAAAAGAAAACAAATTTCCCCTCAGAAAAGTGCCAAAATTAATCATTTTAAAGTTGTTTATGTCAAAAATTTTACTTGAATCTTGTTACCAAGTATCTAATGCCTATCTATACCAAATTTCAGGTCATTTAATTGTAATACCAGGGTACAGGAGCCAAAAGTGTCCTTTTTTGGTCAAAAATTGGCCAAAAATCGCAAAAATAAGCATTTTGTTGCACTGTACACCAAAAGTGTTATTGAATTTATATGAAGGGATTATGAAGGCACATCTGTGTCAAATTTCAGCTCATTCGGTTGCAATACCAAGGTACAGGAGCCAAAAGTGTCCTTTTTTGGTCAAAAATTGGTCAAAAAATCGCAAAAATAAGCATTTTGTTGTACTGTACACCAAAAGTGTTATTGAATCTATATGGGGGCATTATCAAGGCACATCTTTGTCAAATTTCAGCTCATTTGGTTGTAATACCAGGGTACAGGGGCCAAAAGTGTCCTTTTTTGGTCAAAAATTGGTCAAAAAATCGCAAAAATAAGCATTTTGTTGTACTGTACACCAAAAGTGTTATCGAATTTATATGGGAGCATTATCAAGGCACATCTCTGTCAAATTTCAGCTCATTTGGTTGTAATACCAGGGTACAGGGGCCAAAATATACAGTTTTGGTCGAAAATTGACCAAAAAATCTCAATAAAATCATTTTAGAGGCAGATATGAAAAAACTGAGAAAAAAGCATCAAGGTATTGGCCCATTCTACCCCTGTGCCAAATTTCAGGTCATTCGGTCCAGGAACGGCGGAGATGAATCACTTTGAAGATTTGACAGGAGAAAGAAAGAAAGAAACATTACGAATACAATATATTTCACCATACTATGTATGGCTGAAATATAATGAATACCATTGATGTTATTTACAGCTTTAATACATACTTCAAATGATCTGTCCATTGTTATATCATGTAGCTTCCTTCGTGCTTTAAGTGGAGCTGCAAATAACTGTTTTAGATAACGTGTGAGCACAATACTCCTGTTAAGGTAGGTTAGTCATTCCACGGCATGGATACTACAATCTGCTGATATCGATAATTGCAAAAATGAGGTTATTCAGTTAAAAAAAAAAACTTGTCTAAAGCAGATAAATATCATGGTTTTTAAACATGTTTAGAATCCTTACTCCTATGATCACCTACATTTATAAATAACATGTAAAATAAAATAAAAAGTAAAAAAAAAAAGTACTGAAACTATACATACGAAACCTATATCGGTCCGGTAGGGCACATATACTATAATCCTCGCAAGCTCACTGGGACATGTCTGCCTCTCATGTATAATTCCTTTTACCCCTTGTCACATTATCCATGATCTTTGGGCGTATCGACGGAAGGTCGGCCATACATAAGATCGACAGAGGGTTGTGCGCATTTTTCACCTGAAAACCGTCCCTGTCACATATAAGCCACTGTACCTTAAGCTTGTACAGTTGTTGTGCAATAAAGTTATTATTATAAGCGAGGCTCGGGCGATTGCCGCAGACTCGTCGTCCGATCGATTTTCGCGCAACGTGACAGGAGTATTTACCACAGAGTTCAGTAGGACGATTTGTTTTATATCTGGCTACACGTTAGTGGGTATGTCCGTGTTTCTGACAGTAAAAACTGAATTAAACTTTCGTCTTGTTTGTTGCTTATGATGATTAGATGTAGCAATAAGTTTGTATTCCATCCAGTGGCCATGTTTTACTTATAGAACGTACTGACGGTGACCTTTCAAATATATTCATCACATTTCAATTTAGAGGTCCAATTCACTGGTCATACTTGTAGAGTTTCTCTCCTGTGTGGGTTCTCATGTGTCGGGTTAAATAAGGCCTTCGATTTGTCCTGTATCCACACTCCCAACACATTTAGGGTTTCTCACCGGTGTGGTTTGCTACATGATCATCCAAGGTGCCTTTCTGTGCAGCTGAATAGTCACACTGGTAACACTTGTAGGGTTTTTCTCCTGTGTGGGTTCTCATATGTGCGGATAAGTGAGACTTCTGAGCTGCTCTGTACCCGCACACCCCACACATGTAGGGTTTGTCATTACTGTGATTTAAAAAAGATGTCGAACCAAATTGGATATCTGTGCAGCAGAATAGCCACACTGGTCACATTTGTAGGGTTTTTCTGCTGACAGAATACGTCCGTTGGGACATTAAGACATTTTCATGTATTACATTATTATTTAGTATTTATTTAATATCTGACACTGACCTCCCTCATGACCTCAATGAAAAGCGGCCTGCTGGCCGATTTGATCTTCTCATGAATAAATAAAGGTTCAAACAAACAAAATGCTGAGAAAAGGAAATTATGCAAGGCTTGACGCATCCCTAGCAATTCTTCCTGGGATACACATTGCAATGTTAGCATGCTTGCATAGTCTAATCTCACTCATCCTCTCCGCATAGTCTAATACTTGTTAAAGAACCCAACTAGTCTTCTTCAAGACTCCTCTTGCAACATCCAGTCATACAAAGAGTACGTTCGTTGGGATCTACTGCTATTACTTACACATTACAGTTCCACTGCCCCCCTCCCCACCAAAACACCGATCACAAACACCCCCCTAATTCCAGTTTACCGCTGAATAAGCACCAACCAAAAAGCACTGCTGCCAATCACATGTCTTACCTGTAGGTTTATGGCGTTAACCGGTCTCAAAGACTTCTGGTGACTGTAAAATCTCGACAGATCTTCTGAGATATTTAGGGCTGACGTCAGAGTTGCGTTCTGTACCCACACTCCCCACACATGTAGGGTTTCTCACCGGTGTTTTTAACCACATGCCTTTCCATATTGCCTCTGCTCTCCTGTACCTGTGAGGTTGATGTGTTGTCAGGTTGGGGAAAGTCCACATCACACGTTTCCTGCTGCAGACCCATGTCTGTTGTCTGGGTCTCCCTGCTGTCACTCTCCTTTCCGGGGTGTCTGGTATCGTACATCTCATTCCCAGGGTGTCTAGAATTTCCAGCACACAAGTTTGCAGTAGAAACCTCACAGCTGGGTTCTTCCGTTTCTGCTCTTACACCGCGCGTTTTGTCCCTTTCCTCCTCCTGCTGCCGTCCCGTGTCTGTTGTCTGCTCCCAACTGTTGTAAGTCTCGTTCCATGGATGTCCGGTTGGCTGGTAGTCGTAGGTTTCCTGGTCCTCACTGTACGTTTCCTGGCACAGCACGTTCTCTTGCCCATACTGCTGCCATCCAGTGTCTCCTGTCGGCTCCTCTTTGATGTGCGTCTCGTTCTCAGTTTGTTCCGCATGAAGCTCTTTACTAGGTGGCAGACACATGAACCCCGCCATCACTAAAATGATGATAAGAAAATAAGGATAAGAAAAATATATGTTCATCAAATTCTTTTACAAACCAGGTAAAGGGTGAAAATTTGAAGTGGACCCGTTTTAGTTCCTCAATTGTGTTTCCAGCAACAAGATTTGGACATTTCATAGGGGATACAATAACATACATTACCATCCCCTATGTCCAAGGAGTTTCGGAAAAACTCAGACGGATCTTCCAAAACTTCAACATCGCCACTTATAGGGGATACGACAAAATAGTTCCTTAGATCTTTAATACAGGCACTTACTGACTCATAGTAAAAACTGAATACAGCAATGCGGGCACATAGAAACATAACAAGCTATATATACATGCGCTTTCAGAGATTTTTGACCTTAATTGTGATAGAACAAATATGAAATTGTACAATGGTGTAATAGAAGAGTACAGTGGACACTTTCATGGCATCGGTCAGGTGGAAAATACATCTCACTGGCACTGCAGCCTCTTGGTATCTTCATGATTATGCGAAAATAATGACTGCACACAAAACGGAGTTGATTCAACATGTAGCTATAGCTGCGCACAAAAAAAGTTAGGCATGTCACTACTAGGAAAAGTTTCGTATTATGGTGCATGAATATAACGATCGTCACTTAATCTATTATTTGAATTATCAAAGAATGCAATATTTTATTATGTCTGGCATTATATTTGAGATGCAAAGAGATATTTGGCAGTCCTTACATTTCACACATAACTAGTAGTTTGAATGCCCCCTCCCCATCGACTACCGATCGCAAACACACCTCTAATTGTAATTTACCGCCCAACAAGCACAAACCAGGCAGTATTCACTATAATTAGCAGTCTTACCTGTAAGTCTACTGTAGTAAGCGGTGTCCAAAACTCCTACAAGTCGTAAAAATCGCTTCAGTTTGGAGGATATGAAAAACGCAAGACGAGCCACAAAACAAAATGGCGGACGTCAGCTCTCATTAACGGGGTAAAGGTGAAAGGTCACAAACCTGATGCTAAATAGGTCAAACCACAGATCGCCGCATAACGCTTTACTCTCCTGGTTTTGAACCAAGCAGAAATAACGGTATAAATGAAATAGTAGTGGTTATAATTCAAGCATTTTATGAAAGACGACTCCAGAAAGAGTAGTGGATGTATTTCAACACTAATGGAGATCTCCTAATAAAGAAAACAAAAGTTCTACCTCGATTTCTACGTCTCAGATTCTGTTAGGTTTTGACGGTTAGGCCAAGCCAGGTGGAATCCGATATGCGCATGGTTTCTTCTTCATTTCACGTTTAGATCTTAAAATACTGTTGCCACAAGGATGTTATTGGGATACGATGCAAATCAACACCTTATATTTAGCTTGGTCTACATTTCTTCAGAGAAATTATGTTATTTTTGTCTGTCAAAATTGCGCCATGGTAGGAAATGTCTACATATATTAAGCCGCGAGGGCAAGGGAGTCAAAATTATCAGACGATATAAACCAACACAAATGAAATTACTGTCTTTGTTTCCACTTTATTTTGAATTAGCGTTACCAAAATTATGCTTTTAAACAAGTCAGTATCATCTAAATTCCTATAAGCTTAAACACTACGAATACATGTGTACAAAACGTGTATCATGTTTAGAATACACATCGGTACGTATAAACTAAATAATTGTAAAGGTTAGATCATTCTATCAAATAAAGTAACTAAAGCAACTAAATATACCAATGTTAAAATGTTCAAGTATTCAAATTAATACCGACAGTGTGTACAGTGGAGAAAAACAAAAACAAAGATCGTATCAAAATTATTTCAAGTCTAAAACCTACATCTAGATTATCTGTACAGTGCGATTTCAAAAACGCTTTCTTACATAAATGTTACTAACAAATCAGCGGCAAACACAAAAGAAAGGAGCACATCTATCATGGCTACTATCTCAGGTACAAAACCTACGTCTATACAGTTTTAGGTGTATCTATATGTATGTAAAAGTACTTTACGTTTAGGACTGCATAGTTAGCAGCGACAACTAGCTGCAGTTCAAAGTCAACTTCTATATCTGTCGTCTACCAACACTTTCTTGACAGGAGCGACCAAACCTAAGCAACTTTAGAGGGTACATTTGCCACAATCCTCGCCA
Organism: Branchiostoma floridae; assembly: GCF_000003815.2. Lineage (NCBI taxonomy): Eukaryota > Metazoa > Chordata > Leptocardii > Amphioxiformes > Branchiostomatidae > Branchiostoma > Branchiostoma floridae. Next base: position 1,016,706 of record NW_023365716.1, read on the forward strand.
CAATCCTCATGTAGAATTCCTCACCACACGGCAAGATACAATTAGAGTCGACATGGTCACTCAAGGAGGGATTCTTATTTGTTTATTTATTTTATTTTGTTTATACTTATTCTTCCTCCTTATTAATTTCCACCTGCTGACTACCTTCGGGACAAGTTAGACCTTTGAGCTGTCCTGTGCCCACACTCCACAAAAATGTAGGGTTACTCACTGGAATGTCTAGTTTGATGGTTGATCAAATGTTGTTTCTGTGTTGCGGAATAGTCACACTGGTCAAGTTTGTAAGGTTTTTCTCCTGTATGTGTTTTCATGTGTCGGGATAAGGTAGATCTTTGAGCTGCCCTGTACCCACACTCCCCACACATGTAGGGTTTCTCACCGGTGTGTTTTCTTACGTGCTTGTCCAAATCGAATTTGTTTGCAGCAGAATAGTCACACTGGTCACACCTGTAAGGTCTCTTTCCTGTGTGGGTTCTCATATGTCTGGATAAGTCACACTTTTGAGCCACCCTGTAACCACAGTTCTCGCACATGTAGAGTTTTTGACCAGTGTGTGTTACTTGGTGTTGATTCAAATGAGATTTCACTGCAGCCGAATAGTCACACTGGTCACACTTGTAGGGTTTCTCTCCTGTATGAATTCTCATATGTTTGGCTAAGTCAGACTTATAAGCTGTCATGTACCCACAATCTCCACACATGTAGGGTTTCTCACCGGTGTGTTTGGCTAGATGTTGGTTCAGAGCAGATTTCCCTGCAGCAGAATAGACACACTGATCACACTTGTACGGCTTTTCCCCTGTGTGGGTTCTAGTATGTTGGGATAAGTGGGACTTCTTAGCTGTCCTGTACCCACAATCCCCACACATGTAGGGTTTCTCACCAGTCTGTTTAACCACATGCCTTCCCATATTGCCTCTGCTCTCCTGTACCTGTGAGGTTGATGTGTTGTCAGGTTGGGGAAAGTTCACATCACACGTTTCTTGCTGCAGGCCCATGTCTGTTATCTGGGTCTCCCTGCTGTCACTCTCCTTCCCAGGATGTTCTGTACAGTCCATCTCCTTCCCAGGATACCCAACACACAGTTCTGCCGAAGATTGTTCACGACTAGAATCTTCCATTCCTGCTCTGTGGGGGGAATTGGTTACAGATTAAAACCTTGTTGCTTGAACTGTGACACATACTAAGCATTAGACTACATGTGTTTACCTGCAAAGTACAACTTTTCAGAAATTCTACATGCAATTCCGATGCTTATGGAACTTAAGTTTTTTCGAACCGGAAGAGTTTGGACCTACCAGGTTCTTATGTGTTTTGGTCAATCTTCTTCTTCTTAAGAAGGGGAAAGAAAACAAATTTCTCTTTGGGAAATGTTGGTCTATTAGTGGTGGTGCAATGTCATGGAGGATTTTAAGTATTACAGTTATAATAATAAGATGAATCACATGACATGTCTAGTTGTTAGAAATCCCTGCAATGATTGTTAAAGACCATTCTCTTCCCATGCTATATACTTTTGTATTAAGTAGATTGGACTATTAGTATTATAACTGTAGCTTATGTTTCAGTAGAGGCAATGCTTTGAAATGTAAAATTGTTGTTACGTTATGTTATCAAATCAAATCAAAGTCAGAACCGGAAAGGTACAGTACAGTACCTGCTTATGAAAACAGCATATAATCTGACTGGCTAGAAAGTCTTATAGTGGCAGATGCCAAAGTGCAAGTGACCCTGTATACATCCCCCATGCCCCCCTCCCCATCAACATACCAATCACAAACACACTTCTAATTCTAATTTACCTCTAAACTAGCACCTACCATAAGGCACTACATACAAACACATGTCTTACCTGTAGGTCTATGGTGGTTAGCGGTCTCCACGGCTTCTTGGATTCCGCAAAATATCGACAATTCTTCAGAGATGATACCAAAGACGAGGACGCCAAACAAAATGGCGGACCAAGCTCACTCCAGGCCAAAGGTGAAAGGTCACAAACCTGATACCCACTTCACAATAAGTCAAACCAGAGATCGCCGTATAACGATTTACTCTAGCGTTTTGAGTCTAACAAAAATAACGTTTCACCTCGATTTCTACTGATCATTTTGTTATTTTTTTTTAACCTAAGGCCAAATCAGGTGAAATCCGGAAGAAGGGATGATGCGCAGAATTTCTTGTTCAATTGTAATTTAGAATTTGAAACACGGTATTGACGTTATTCAAATATGATTTAAATTCACAACAATTTTTGGATTCGTTTACTCTCCATTCATTTTGAAAAATCTTCATCTTTGCCAATATTAAGCCATATTGAATATATCTATACATGTTAAATGGTAAAACTGCTGCGGCAAAGGAGTTAGGATAATCAAAATCAAATCACAAACTTTGCATACATTATTTTATTTTGACAGCGCTTTATTAGAATCAAAACCAAGCTATCAAATATGTTAGTATGATATTAATTAGTATCAGCTACAAATATTAAGAATACAGGTGTACAAACAGACGACATGTACCAAGTACATTCATATCAACAGTGTACACAATGTGCGAATTGTTGCAAATGTTATTCTTTCGGATATATCAAAGAAATATTCGGATGGTTAAAAAGTTCTTAGTACTCCTATGGTCACAAAAATGTTTACACTGAGCGAACATAACACATAAATTATTGATTTTTTGGTAACAAAAAAAATTACAGGTATGCCTTGAAATTACTATACAAAAACTTTAACCAACCTCTTTGAGTCGCTGACGTATTGTAGTAGATGTTATTCTTTCGGACAGATCAAAGAAATATACAGATGTCTAAGAATGTTTACACTGAGCGAAAACGACACATAAATTGTAGATTATTTCCTCACAATAAGAGCTATGTCCAGTATCAGGGTGAAGTGCACGAAGTTAGAGTGTACGAAGTTGTACGAAGTTGTACTAAGTTACAACGGTTTCCCACTGGCTTTGATGCTATATCGGGAGTCACAGATGACGTCAAAACATTTATTGGATGACGTAATCTAACTTCGTACAGTAGGCAGGGTAGGGTGTCAAGTGTACAAACTTGTCCGAAGTTGTGCAAAGTTACGTGACGTCATCTAACTTCGTACAGTAGGCAGGGTAGGGCGGCATGTGTGCGAAGTTGTCCTAAGTTGTGCAAAGTTACGTGACGTCATCTAACTTCGTACAGTAGGCAGGGTAGGGCGGCATGTGTGCGAAGTTGTCCTAAGTTGTGCAAAGTTACGTGACGTCATCTAACTTCGGACAGTGGGCAGGGTAGGTCAACAGGTGTGCGAAGTTGTCCTAAGTTGTGCAAAGTTACGTGACGTCATCTAACTTTGGACAGTGGGCAGGGTAGGTCAACAAGTGTGCGAAGTTGTCCTAAGTTGTGCAAAGTTACGTGACGTCATCTAACTTTGGACAGTGGGCAGGGTAGGTCAACAAGTGTGCGAAGTTGTCCTAAGTTGTGCAAAGTTACGTGACGTCATCTAACTTCGGACAGTGGGCAGGGTAGGGCGGCATGTGTGCGAAGTTGTCCTAAGTTGTGCAAAGTTACGTGACGTCATCTAACTTCGGACAGTGGGCAGGGTAGGTCAACAAGTGTGCAAAGTTGTCCTAACTTGTGCAAAGTCACGTGACGTCATGTAACTCTGGACAGTGGGCAGGGTAGGGCGGCATGTGTACGAATTTGTCCAAAGTTAATTAATACATAGTAAAAACTTATATATGTGTAAATAAGATACACACCACTCACGCATATAAACAAATAAAATATAGATGCACATTAATCAGCACAAAATCAATGTTCATGTATTGTAAAAAATTTCATTTATTTCATTTTTTTTGGTCTTTTATTTCTCCTCTTAACGTTCGTTTTAACAATGCACACAAAATAATTTAAGTTCACTCTTAATATTATATTTCCCTTTTTTTACGTCACTTCTAAATACAAGTACCTGAAAACATCTCCCCCTATCTATTTATAAACTACATGTATTGCAGTCATCTTTCACTACTTTGTATCATAAGAAGTAGTAGTTGTTATTTTATTCCTTGTAATTTAACAATTAATTGAAGTACTTCTACCATTTAGTACATAAGTAAAGCCAGCAGACGGACTACCACTGTCCGTATGGTCTTTCCGCAACTTCGTGTAAACATCAGTCACAAGTTCTTGAATCCATTTACAGATAGTAGATTTCCCAGCGCCTGCCAAGACAACAGGTAAATGTCATTTTGACATTAGCTAATAGATGTTTAAAAAGAATAGAACAAATGAAATAAAAGCAGCCGTGGCGCAATACAGAGATTGAAAAACGACACCATTCTACGAACGCATTCCAGGTTCGAATTAAAAAAAAAAACACCTGAGCAAATGACGTAAATGTCTGTTGGTGACGTTAAGCAAAAGAATGTTCGACAAGGTATGCTTCTAGAAATGACGGTTGTAAATTTTGAACATATAACGTTATATCTACATTGAATCAAACGTTTGATTTGAAACAATAAAAAAGGTGTTTAAAAGTAAATGTACTTGTTGGCAGACAGATGGCTATCCACAGAAGAACATTTTCCCTCCATTTGGTGTCAGGTGGAGAGACTTGTGCATGGCTTACAGCAAAAGCCGCGACCGTGATAAGGCTATATAAAACAGCCACCGTTGGCACGCACAAAACAGATGCAACAGCACAACATCCCTGTGAAGAATAAGACAAATCTTAATAAAGATAAGTAATCTGCATTCTGTTAAAAATATGTTGTTTTGTAAGATGTAACTTCTAAAGAATAGAAGATTTATGAATCAAAAGACAGAACTCAAAACATATCAAGGTGCGATTAATACGACTAACCCACCTGAACAAGTTCTTCCGGAAAATCCTTCCAGTCAAACTCGACTTTCCAGGACGAATGGAGATCTGTAGCCTTCAAAGATTTACTGCACGACATGATATGATACAATATTGTCCGTAAATCCCCCGTTAAGAAAGTCTATTTCGTCAAAGACACGGACTAAAAAGTAGCCGTGGCGACTTCAGCGCCACACGGTTTCAAACTGTTAGACTGAAAAACGACACCGTTCGAAGAACGCATTCCGGTTTCGAATTACGAAAACACCTGAGTTAGTGACGTAAACGTCAGATTGTGACGTCTACGAAGATGAGAACATTAGAAGAAAGGTTCTAGAAATGACAGTTGAGACATTTGAACGTAACACAGAAAACTTGTAGACGCGTAGTGTAGTATATGTATCGCCAAAGTCATGCTAGTCGACATCTTACTAGGAATACGCGACCTGATCAGTACACCCGGCTGACTGTCCAAAGTTTAGATGGCGTCATGGTTAGCGTGACGTCAGAACTTCGGACAAGTTCGTACAACTCCGTACACGACCCGGCTGACTGTCCAAAGTTTAGATGACGTCATGGTTAGCGTGACGTCATAACTTCGGACAAGTTCGTACAACTCCGTACACCACCCGGCTGACTGTCCAAAGTTTAGATGACGTCATAACTTCGGACAAGTTCGTACAACTTTGGACAACTTTGGACAACTTCAGACATCTAACTTAACTTAGGACAACTTCGTGCATTTCACCCTGATACTGGACATGGGTGCACAATAAAACAAGTACGCCTTGCTATACAGACACTGAAACTATCTTAAATGCAAAACCAACTACTATGAGCCGTTGATGTGTATGTATACAGTACGTCAATTAGCCTAGAAGCTATTTTACAAAAGCTCTCTATCTGGAACATTTGTCATGAGCCCTGTCAGGCTTTTTGCATATCAAAAGTAGATAAAGGTGAGATTTCCTAGCTGCAAAGTAGTTACACTGATAACACTTCTATGGTTATCCTCCTGTGTGGGTTCTGACGTATATGCTTGGCTTTTTGGACATTTGAGTTGCCCTGTTCCCTCTCAGCACATCTAGGTCTTTTTATCTGTGTGCTTTCTTACATGTCGGTTAAATGAGGTTTTATGTGCAGTAGAATAGTCACACTGGTCACATTTGTAGGGTTTCTCTCCTGTATGGATTCTCATGTGTCGGGATAAGGTAGACTTTGTTGTTGTTCTGTGCCCACACTCGTCACACAGAAAGGGTTTCTCTCCAGTATGTTTCATTAGATGTTGGTCCAAGTGGCCTTTCTGTGCAGCAGAATAGTTACACTGGTCGCATTTGTAGGGTTTTTGACCTGTATGGGTTCTCATATGCTTGGATAAGTTACATTTGTAAGCTGCCCTGTACAGAACCTACAACTATAAAGTATTAGGTGCAATTTGACTTAACAATTAGTTCAAACCGCTCGAAAGATTTGCTATAAATCTCTAACTGAACATGTCTGCCTCTAATGTAAATTTCGTTTTTACAAACTAGCTATCGGGCCCTTGTATAGACTAAGGCTACAGATAACATTTTCATAACTGGATGCAATTTTTTCTAAATGACCGTTCACGTTTTAAGGCATAAACGTTGTATGCTGTACGTTTGTCACACAGGGAGATGAAGGTTTTTTGGTATGCCTTGTTTTAAAAGGCGAGCTTTTTTAGCAGCAGAGTAGTAACACTGATGGCATTTATAAGGTTTTTCTCCCGTATGGGTCCTTATATGTTGGACCTATATACTCAGACCTATTAGCCGTCCCATACCCACACTCCTAACACATGAAGGGCTTCTCACCGGTGTGTGTCATTATATGTCGGTCCAAAGTACATTTCTGTGCAGCAGAATAGTCACACTGGTTACACTTAAATGGTTTTTCCCCTGAATGTGTTCTCATATGTCTGGATAAGTTAGACTTTCGAGCTGTCCTGTGCCCGCACTCCCCACACATGAAGGGTTTCTCACCAGTGTGTGTTGCTAGATGTTTGTCCAAATCACCTTTCTGCACTGCAGAATAGTCACACTGATCACATTTGTAACGTCTTTCCCCTGTGTGGGTCCTCATGTGGCGTGATAAGGTAGACCTATCAGCGGTCCTGTACCCACACTCACCACACATGAAGGGTTTCTCACTGGTGTGTTTTGCAGCTATATGAGCGTCAAAATTGACTTTCTGTGCAGCAGAATAGTCACACTGGTCACACTTGTAGGGTTTTTCTCCTGTATGGATTCTCATGTGTCGGGATAAGTCAGACTTTGTTGTTGTTCTGTGCCCACACTCCCCACACATGTAGGGTTTCTCACCAGTGTGTTTCATTAGATGTTGGTCCAAGGTAGATTTCTGTGCAGCAGAATAGTTACACTGGTCGCACTTGTAGGGTTTTTGACCTGTATGGGTTCTCATATGCTTGGACAAGTTATATTTGTAAGCTGCCCTGTACCCACACTCTCCACACATGTAGGGTTTTTCTCCTGAATGGATTTTCATGTGTCGGGATAACGTAGATCTGTCAGCTGTCCTGTACCCACACTCCCCACACATGAAGGGTTTCTCACCGGAATGGGTTTTTTGATGGCCGATCAAATGATGTTTTTCTACTGCCGAATATTCGCACTGGTCACATTTATATGGTTTGTCCCCTGTGTGGGTTCTCATGTGTCGGGATAAGTTTGACTTTTGAGCCGCCCTGAACCCACACTCTCCACACATGTAGGGTTTCTCACCAGTGTGTGTGGTTAGATGTTGGTCCAAAGTGGATTTCACTGCTGCAGAATAGTCGCACTGGTCACACTTGTAGGGTTTATCTCCTGTGTGGATTCTGATGTGTACGGATAAGTCATTCTTCCGAGCTGTACTGTACCCACACTCCCCACACATGTAGGGTTTGTTGCCACTGTGTTTTGCTAGATGGTGGTCTAAAGAAGATTTCTGTACAGCAGAATAGTCACAATGGTCACACTTGTAGGGTTTTTCTCCAGTGTGGGTTATCATATGCCGGGATAACTTAGACCTTTGACTTGTCCTGTACCCACACTCCCCACACATGTAGGGTTTCTCACCGGTGTGTTTCACCACATGCCTTCCCATATTGCCTCTGCTCTCCTGTACCTGTGAGGTTGATGTGTTGTCAGGTTGGGGAAAGTTCACATCACACGTTTCCTGCTGCAGGCCCATGTCTGTTGTCTGGGTCTCCCTGCTGTCACTCTCCTTCCCAGGATGTCCAGAATGGTCCATCTCCTTCCCAGGATGCTCAACACACTGCTTTTCCGAAGAATGTTCAATGCTGGAATCTTCCATTTCTACCCTGTAGGAGGGGGGGGGGGGGTAGATTATAGATCAAAACTTCTAACTAAATCTGTGAAACACACTAAGAATTAGGTTTTATGTCTACCTGGAAACGGCAACTTTTACATTTCTAATAAGCATTTACAGTTCTTATAATCTAAAATATCGAGAGAAAAAACATTAAAAATCGTTCTTGACAAACTTAACCTTCGGACAATGTTGGTCTTCTTAATATCAATGGGCGATTCTACTATATGGTGATAGACCAGCTTTTTAAAGAGATGACATGTTTATATATGAAGTTTTATTTTCAACCGGAACCTTATGACACCATATACCTGGGTATGACAACGGTGCCGAATCAAAGGCTAGCTTCTCTTTGGATGCTGGGAGGGACGCCGTAACCTGGAACAGCATAAATCCATTACTTGTTAAATTATCCAACAAGCCTCCCCAAAGACTCCTCTTGCCACACCCAGTCATTAAAAATGCGTTCGTTAGGATCAACTGCAATGACGTGATAGACACTATCCGACACATGCACAGGCAAAGGACAGAGAAATGGCAAACATACATGGCCTCAAACTTGGCCTTCCCTAGAAATTCTGTCTGGGATAGAAAGTTTCAAAGTACCAGAGCGCAGTATCTATCCGCGTCCCGGGGTCTACAAAGTACTAGGACTGAAGTTATTGAAGACTGGGTAGAAAGTCAGGTGTGATATTGTAGCAGAACGCAGTATCTATTTGCGCCACGGGGTCTACAAAGTACTAGGACTGTGGGTATTGAAGACTGGGGAGAAAGTCAGGTGTGACAAACATACTGTAGTAGTGCAAGCCCCCCTCCCCATCAAAATACCAACCACAAACACACTTCTAATTATATTTCATCGCTAATCTAGCACCAACCAGAAAGCACTATAGACAACCACATGTCTTACCTGTAGGTGTATCGTGTTAAAAGGTCTCCACGGCTTCTGTAATTCCGTAAAATCTCGACAATTCTTCGGAGATGAAAGCAAAGGCGAAGACGCAAAACAAAATGGCGGACGTCAGCTCTCTCCAGGCCAAAGGTTAGAGGTCACAAACCTGGTACTCATTTCACCATAGCTTAAACCAAAGATCGCCGCATAATGATTTGCTCCATTGTTTGGAGGCTAATATTTTAGTTATGTATCAGAACCGCCAGAGAAAAACTTTCATACGGATATCAGATGATAGAAAGCAACAAAACCGTGGACCCAGTGTCTGGAACAACCTACCGCCAGACACACGTACGGCTCCAAATCTGACCTGCTTTAAGAGACTCAAGTAAAAGTTATTGACCAAAACGAACGGACACGGACTATGAACACTGAGCCATATGCAGCACTATATGTTTTGTACCAAGTATGTGTAGTGATATAGGTTGATGAATCTAATAGTACTCAATGTAATCTGTATCTGTATTATATTCTATCTGACCCTGACCTCCCTCATGACCTCAATGAAAAGCGGCCAGCTGGCCGATTTGAGCTTCTCATGAATAAATAAACGTTCAAACAAACAAACAAATAAAATATAATAAAGAAAAGTACAACACCAAATTATAAGCTTTGCCTACAAAGATTTTGTTTGAAAGATTTCAACAAAATCAAGCCGAGTTCTCAAACATGTTAGTACAATGTATATTGCTTCACGTATAAGCTAAAACACTAAGAATACTAGCGAACGAATACATGTAGTAAATAGAATAATAATAAGTTCATGCGCAATATAGACAATTTGCTTACTAAGTATTATTTCAATTATAGGGTTATTTTATTAAAAAAAAAAAAAAACAGATTCGACTGAAACCATATAAACCAAACCCGATACGCCCAACGATAATGCTAAAAAGAAGTTTGGGTACTTTTATGGTCACCAAAATTTATATTTAAAAATGTAAAAACAAAATGGTGGCTAAACTATAAATACATAACCTCCATCAACATTTGCCATAAACCTCGCCAGCTTTCTTGGATATGTCTGCCTCTTATATATACATTGTAGATCGAGCCTAAATTAACACAAGTAACGTTGTCACTAATGAAGGCGTGTGTGTGTGGGGGGGGGGGTGCTTTTCGCCATAATACCTTTACATGCCTCAAAAACTGCACGCTGTATTTGTCACGCTTATAAATCTGGTTTGATTCGTACGAATTCTGAATTGTAGATAAAGGTGACATTTCTGCGGTACCGAGTACTTATAACCGGACAATATTAATAATAATGTTTTTTCTGCTCTGTGAGTTATCTTATTGTTGGCTATATAGACTTTTGTCCTGTAAGAACGCACTCCACACATCTACGACTTTTCACCTGTGTCCTTTCTCAAATGAGAGTTTGGTACCTTGCGTCACAAGGGTTTTTCTCCTGTCTGGGTTCTCATATGTCGGGACAAGTTGGATCTTTGAGCTGTCCTGAACCCACACTCCCCACACATGTAGGGTTTCTCACCAGTGTGCTTTACTAGATGTTTGTCCAAAGTCAATTTCTGTGCAGCAGAATAGTCACACTGGTCACACTTGTAGGGTTTTTCTCCAGTGTGGGTTCTCATATGACGGTATAAGTGTTGCCATTGAGCTGCTCTGTACCCACACTCCCCACACATAAAGGGTTTCTGACCGGTGTGTTTTTCTAGGTGTTGGTCCAAAGTTGATCTATGTGCAGCAGAATAGTCACACTGGTCACACTTGTAGGGTTTTTCTCCTGTGTGGGATCTCATATGTACTGATAAGTTACACTTTATAGCTGTCCTGAGCCCACACTCCCCGCACATGTAGGGTTTCTCACCGGTGTGTTTTCTTATATGTTTGACCAAAGTGGATTTCACTGCTGCAGAATAGTCACACTGGTCACACTTCTAGGGGTTTTCTCCTGTGTGGGTTTTCATGTGTTGGGCTAAGGAAGACTTTCGAGCCGTCCTGTACCCACACTTCTCACATATGTAGGGTTTCTCAGCACTGTGTTTTAGAACATGTTGCTGCATATGCGACTTTTGTGCAGCAGAATAGTCACACTGATCACATTTGTAGGGCTTTTCTCCTGTATGGATTCTCATATGTTTGACTAAGTCGGACTTTTGAGTCGCTCTGTACCCACACTCCCCACACATGTAAGGCCTCTTATCGGTGTGTTTCATTCGATGTTGGTCCAAAAGGCCTTTCTGTGCAGCAGAATAGTCACACTGGTCACACTTGTAGGGTTTTTCACCAGTATGAGTTCTCATATGTTGGAATAAATGAGACTTCCAAGCTGTCCTGTACCCACACTCCCCACACATGTAGGGTTTCTCACCACCATTGTGTTTTATTAGATGTTGGTCCAAGTGGCCTTTCTGTGCAGCAGAATAATCACACTGACCACACTTGTACGGTTTATCTCCTGTGTGGATTCTCATATGTTTGGATAAGTCAGACTTTTGAGTCACTCTGTACCCACACTCCCCACACATGTAAGGTTTCTCACCGGTGTGTTTTGCTAGATGTTTGTCCAAGGTGGATTGGACTGCAGCAGAATAGTCACACTGGTCACACTTGTAGGGTTTCTCTCCTGTATGGGTTCTCATGTGTCCAGATAAGCTTACTTTATAATTTGTCCTGTACCCACACTCCCCACACATGTAGGGTTTCTCACCACTGTGTTTTCTTAGGTGTCGATCCAAGTTGGGTTTTTGTGCTGCAGAATAGTCACACTGATCACACTTGTAAAGTTTCTCTCCTGTGTGGGTTCTCATGTGTCTGGATAAGTCAGACTTTTGAGCTGTCCTGTACCCACACTCCCCACACATGTAGGGTTTCTCACCACTGTGTATTTGTAGATGTTTATCCAAAGAAGACTTCCGTGCAGCAGAATAGTCACACTGATCACACTTGTAGGGTTTTTCTCCTGTATGGGTCCTAATATGTTGGGATAAGTTAGACTTTTTTTCTGTCCTGTATCCACACTCCCCACACATGTAGGGTTTGTCACCGGTGTGTTTAACCACATGCCTTCCCATACTGCCTCTGCTCTCCTGTACCTGTGAGGTTGATTTGTTGTCAGGTTGGGGAAAGTTCACATCACACGTTTCCTGCTGCAGGCCCATGTCTGTTGCCTGGGTCTCCCTGCTGTCACTCTCCTTCCCAGGATGTCCAGAATGGTCCATCTCCTTCCCAGGATGTCCAACACACAGCTCTGTCAAAGAATGTTCACGACTGGAATATTCCATTTCTGCTCTGTAGGGAATAGGTTACAGGATAAATACTTGTTGCTAGAACTGTTAGTGTTACACACACTTAGCATTGGAATTGTGTGTTGACCTGCAAACTACAACTTTTCAGAAGTTCTACCTCCAATAACGATTGTCATGCTATGAAACTAAACTTTATCGAACCAACACTGAAAGTATTTGGACTCTCCCAGTTCCCATTTGTGGTTTTGCCAATCATAAGCGTGATAAATCATTAGCGTGATTTTATCACGTTTCTATACAGCCCGCCAAACAGCCCCGGACAGCAGAGTTTATGTTACACAAACTATGTGGAGGGGCCAGTTACAGCCCTGGACAGCAGAGTTTGTGTCACACAGACTATGTGGAGGGGCCAGTTACAGCCCCGGACAGCAGAGTTGGTGTTGCACAGACTATGTAATTACAGGTCTTACAGCCCGGACTGTGTGCTACACAAACTTCATAAATCATCTTCTTCTGAACAAGTAAAAAGAAAACAAATTTTGCCTTTGGAAAATGTTGATGTATGTAATGTGGTGGTGCCATGCAATGTAGGATCAAGTTTCATGAAGATGAATCATTAATGTCTAGACTTTAGAAATCCCTTCACTGATTGTAAAAGACCATTCTCATACTATGTACTAGGGCTGGGTATCGGTACAGCGTACCGGTACAAAACCGGTTTTTCTTATTGGACCGGTCCAGAAAAACCGGACCTGAAAAAATTAGGTGGACCGGATGTTGGACCTATTATATAGTTAACATATTATTTTATCAGGCATTCACACGTTTTGGCGCTTGCAGTTGGAAGAAAATGACAAGAGTGAAGTAGAGTAGAGTTTATAGTAGTTTCTACCAAGGTTTACAGTCAATCGTACAGGTGCAGTTAGCGTTGTAGGATTTTAAAACGCCAGTGTAAGCCTAATACTCCCCCAAACAGATTTCTTTGTAGTTTAATGGACCATTGGTATGAGTCATTCTGAATCAGGTCCAGGTTCAGGTCCGGACCTGGACCTGATCCTTTGGACCTGAACCGGACCTGGACCTGAATTTTCTGTACCGGTACCCAGCCCTACTATGTACCCTTGTATTAAGTAGATTAGTTATAGAACTGTAGTTATGTCTCAGTAGATACCATGCTTTGTACCTTGTACAATTGTTGTGCAATAACGTTTTGTTATGAAATCAAAATTAGAATCAGAACCTCATTAAAGCACACACAATACCTGCTTATAACAACAGCGTATAATAAGGCTGGGTAGAAAGTGCAAGTAGCGTAGCGTGCGTAGACATCATCACTGCCCCCCTCCCCATCAAAATACCAACAACAAAAACACTTCTTAGTCTAATTTACCGCTAAACTAGCACAAGGCAGAAATCACTTTAGATAATCACAGATCTTACCTGTAAGTCGGTTGTGGTTAGCAGTCTTCACGGCTTCTTAGATTCCGTAAAATCTCGACAATACCTCAGAGATGATTTCAAAGACGAAGACGCGAAACAAAATGGCGGGCGTCAGCTCACTCCAGGCCAAAGGTGAGAGGTCACTAACCTGATACTCACTTCACAACAGGTTAAACCAGAGATCGCCGCATAACGATTTACTCTAGCAGATTAAAGACTAGCGTTCTACCTCGGTTTCTACCTATCTTTTTGTGGTATTTTTTTTTTTTTAATCTTAAGGCCAAATCAGGTGAAAACCGGCATGAGGGATGCTATGTGGAGGATTTCTTGTTCAATTGCAATTTAGAATTTGAAACACGGTAATGACATTATTCAAATATGATTTAAATTCACAACAATTTTTGGCATCATTTCCTCTCCATTTATTTGGAAAAATCTTCATCTTTGCCAATATTACGTCACATTGAATATATCTATACATAATTAACGCTAAAACTGCTACAGCACAAAATCAAATCATAGACTTTGCATACACTTACTTTATTTTTACAGCACTATAATAGAATCAAAACAAAATTATCAAATACGTTAGAACAATATAAATTGCTATCAGCTACAAATGCTAAGAATGCAAGTGAACAAAAAACCGACATGAACCAAGTACATGCATATCAACAGTATACACAATGTGCGTATTCTTGTAGATGTTATTCTTTCGGGTAGATCAAAGAAATATACGGACGTTTAAAATTTTTTTTTTCTAAAGAGTAAAGAAATATGCGGATGTTAAAATACACGTACTAAGATACCCCGATAATCACAAATGTTTACAATGAGTGAAAAAAACACACATACATTGTCGAATTTTTGCTCACAATAAAACAAGCATGCAGACACAACAACTATCTTGGATGCAAAACGAACCTCTATGAATCGATGACGTTCAAGTAGATGCATATTAACAGCATACACAATGTGCGTATTGTTATAGATGTTATTTTTTCTAAGAGTATGTTATTGTATCTATTTGTATATATGTGTGTGTTTTTATGAGCCCTGGAAGATTAGCTTTAAGGGCATCACAATAAACCCAAACTCTTTCGGATAGATCAAAGAAATATACGGATGTTTCAAAATGTTAACAATACTCCTATGATCACAAAAATGTTTACACTGAGCGAAAAAAACACATTACTAGTAAATATTGTCGATTTTTTGCTCATAATGAAACAAGAATGCCTTGCTATACAGACACTAAAACTATCTTAGATGCAAAACCAACCTCTATGAGTCGATAACGTTCACGTATCACGTCTTGTGAATTAGCTAGGAGCTATTTTACACAAGCCGTCTATCTGGAACATTTGTCTTAAACCCTGCAAGGCTTTTTGCATACGAAAAGTACACAAAGGTGAGATTTTCCTAGTCGCAAAGTAGTTACACTGATAACGATTATATGGTTTTCCTCCTCTGTGGGTACTTATATACTTGGCTTTTTAGGCATTTGAGTCCTGTTCCGACACATCTAGGTCTTTTTACCGGTGTGCTTTCTCACATGTCGGTTAAAAGAGGATTTGTCTGCAGCAGCAAAGTCACACTGGTCACACTTATAGGGTTTTTTCTCCTGTGTGGGTTCTCATGTGTATGGATAAGCTAGACTTGTTAGTTGTCCTATACCCACACTCGCCACACATGTAGGGTTTCCCACCGGTGTGCTTTCTTATGTGTTTGACCAAATCGTATTTCTGTATAGCAGAAAAGTCACACTGGTCACACTTGTTGCGTTTTTCTCCTGTGTGAGTTCTCATATGTTGAGATAAGGCAGACCTTTGTGCCGCCCTGTACCCACACTCCCCACACATGAAGGGTTTCTCACCGGAATGTCTTGTTTGATGGTCGATCAAATGATGTTTCTGTGATGCGGAATAGTCACACTGGTCACACTTGTACGGTTTTTCTCCTGTATGGGTTCTCATATGTCGGGATAAGTCAGACTTTCGAGCCGCCCTGTATCCGCACTCCTCACATATGAAAGGTTTTTCACCAGTGTGTATCCTTAAATGTTCGGCCAACTTATATTTCCGTGCAGCAGAATAGCCGCACTGGTCACACTTGTAGGGCCTTTCTCCTGTATGGGTTCTCATGTGTTCAGATAAATGAGACTTCTGAGCCGTTCTGTACCCACACTCCCCACACATGTAGGGTTTCTCATTGGTGTGTTTTCTTTTGTGTCGACCCAATTTGGATCTCTCTGCAGCAGAATAGTCACACTGGTCACACTTGTAGGGTTTTACTCCGGTATGGGTCCTCCTATGTTGGAATAAGGTAGATCTTTGAGCCGCCCTGTACCCGCACTCCCCACACATGTAGGGTCTCTCACCGGTATGTCTTGTTTGATGGTCAATCAAACTATGCTTTTCTGCTGCAGAATAGTCACACTGGTCACACTTGTAACGTCTTTCTCCAGTGTGAGTTCTCATATGTCGGGTTAAGTCAGACTTTTGAGCTGTCCTGTGCCCACACTCCCCACACATGTAGGGTTTGTCACAACTGTGTTTCATTAGATGTTGGTCCAAGTGGCCTTTCTGTGCAGCAGAATAGTCACACTGATCACACTTGTACGGTTTATCTCCTGTGTGGGTTCTCATATGTTTGGATAAGTCAGACTTTTGAGTCGCTCTGTACCCACACTCTCCACACATGAAGGGTTTCTCACCGGTGGCGGTGTGTTTTGCTACATGTCGCTTCAAATGTGATTTCCGTGCAGCAGAATATTCACACTGATCACACTTGTGGGGTTTTTTTCCTGTATGGATTCTCATATGCTGAGATAAGTCAGACTTCCTAGCTGTCCTGTACCCGCACTCCCCACATATGTAGGGTTTCTCAACGGTGTTTTCAACCACATACCTTCCCATATTGCCTTTGCTCTCCTTCCCAAGGTGTCTGGTATCGTACATCTCATTCCCATGGTGTCCAGGATTTCCAGCAGAGAAGTTTGCAGTAGAAACCTCACAGCTGGGTTCTTCCGTTTCTGCTCTTACACCGAACCTTTCGTCGTTTGGAACGCCCCTTTCCTCGTCCTGCTGCCATCCTGTGTCTGTTGTCTGCTCCCAACTGTTGTAAATCTCACTCCAAGGGTGCCCGTTTGGTTGGTAGCCGTAGGTTTCCTGGTCCTCACAGTACGTTTCCTGGCACTGCACGTTCTCTTGTCCATCCTGTTGCCATCCAGTGTCTCCTGTCGGCTCCTCTTTGATGTGCGTCTCGTTCAAAGTTTGTTCCGCATGAAGCTCTTTAACGGGAGGCACACATGTGAAATCCGCCATCTCTGAAATGTTGGCAAAACATAGGGATAAAAACATTAATTCATCGTCTTTTCAAACCAGAAAGGGTTCATATTTAAAACAAGAAATTCTTCTGTCAAAGTAGTGGACCGTTTAAGGTCCTCAGTTGTGTTTCCAGTAACAACTCGGTTGGGATATATTCTAGCTTATGATGCATACATGGGAATCATCAACCTAGCTAGTTCATGATTTGTCATTTGCAGTAACTGATTCATAGGAAAAACAAATTAATACTCTTCTATACATACTGAAAGCAACATAGACACAGGGAAAGGTAACGATCTATAGACACAGGCGCCTCTAGAGGATTTCGACGAAGATTTTGTGGTAGAATGAATCCGAGTTAGGGCCCGACTGTAGAATCGTGCTAAACTAGAGGAAAGACGACACTAGAGGAAAGACGACATACTGTTTACATCAAACGTATCAGTCATATGGAAAAAAAAAACAATATTTCATTGGCACTGCAGGTTTTTGGAAAAGTCATAATTGTACCAATTTCCTATATGTAATACGACACTTGGATATACGATATCTGATTGAATTGAACTCCCAGCTTCGCAAGTGGTGAACGTACAGCTTTTCTTCGCATTTTAAAGGTGAGCACTCCTGAAAACTCCGTTGTTATCAACATCCCTGGCATCATGGTGTTTGCACGGATATATACTACTGACCGATTAAGAGCGCACGGGCATAATCATCGTCAAATAATCTATCATTGATAATTTTAAAAACAACATTTTCGTGATATCGTAATGCACCATTTCTGACCGTATATTGCAGGTAAAAACCGATATTTGGCAGCAGTTACATCACTCATTACATTCAATGCAACCCCCCCCCCCCAACTACCGATCGTAAACACACCTCTTTAATTCTAGTTTACCACATAACAAGCACCAGCTAGGCTCATCTAAAGACACTCAAAGGTCTTACCTGTAAGTCTATGGTGGTTAGCGTTCTCCAAGACTTCTGGGATCACGTAAAATTCGCGTATTCAAGTTTGGAGGAGATGACTGCAAAGACGACGACATAAAACAAAATGGCGGATGTCAGCTAATCAACGGGGTAAAGTTTAGAGGTCACAAACCTGACATTCACTTGGGTCAAATCACAGTTGGCCGCATAACGCTCTACTTTCGTGGTTTAGAGCCTACCAAAAATTCATCATCATATTCCTGAAGCAGAGGTCGGGCGACAGTAGTGGCTGAGATCTCCATTGAAAGAAAGAAAGAAAACGTGTAGATTTAATACTTAAAACCTACCGTTGCTGATAGACCTTCATACAGATAATAAATGGTATAAACCAACACAAAACCACAACCTTTTCCAACAATTAAAGAGTAATCTATATTAAAGACACTAAGAATACGAGTGAGCAAGATACTCCAGTGCCGCATGACACAGTATGGCCCCATTTAAATAATTAAATGGCATCAATAAACCCCATATGTAACACTGCTAAACCCCATATGTAACACTGCTAAACCCCATGTGTAACACTGCTAAACCCCATGTGTAACACTGCTAAACCCCATATGTAACACTGCTAAACCCCATATGTAACACTGCTAAACCCCATATGTAACACTGCTAAACCCCATATGTAACACTGCTAAACCCCATGTGTAACACTGCTAAACCCCATGTGTAACACTGCTAAACCCCATGTGTAACACTGCTAAACCCCATGTGTAACACTGCTAAACCCCATGTGTAACACTGCTAAACCCCATGTGTAACACTGCTTAACCAATGAAGTCAGAGTCATTAGGCAATGTAAATCCACACAGAATTAATGACTTCGTTTGATTTAAACTTTATTTTAGATTATCTTTAATTCTTTACCAAAGTGCATCAATGAATGAATGAATGAATGAAGTTCTCAACCATATATAAGATATTGCTATGAGCTAAACAACATACAGAATAACAACTCGGAATACAAGTGCATGGAATACTAAGTACATGTAGACAATACGCAATAAGCTAATTGTTAGCTATGTATATATTATGCTGCGAGGTGTTGCAAACGTAGGGTTGTTCTTTCGAACAAATTAGACTAAAACAAATAAAAGACCAATGCCAAAAAGCTTAGATAATTCCATGACATCTAAAATTTCTCTTAAAAAAAAGAAAAAAAGAAACAGTCGATTTTTTACACGAAAGGAAAAAGTAAATCTATGCGTAAGTACTAAACTATCTTATGTACAGAAGCCACGTCCATGAAGTACTAAGTAGTAGGTACAATTTTACTTAGCAATTAGTTCAAACCAACCTCTTGAAAGACTTGCTATAATGTTCGGTAGGCTACCTGAACATGTCAGCCTCTAATGTTGATTTCCTTGCTAAAGAGTAGTTGCCGGGCCCAGATAAAGACTAAGGCTACGTACAGATACCATTTTTACTCCTGGGTGTAATTTTTTCATACACATGACAACTCCTGGGTGTAATTTTTTTATACACATGATAATTCACATTTTAGGGCAAAAACATTGTATGCTGTACATTTTTCACACACGTAGATGTAGGTTCTTTGGTATGTCTTGTCAAATGTTTCGAAAGGCGAGCTTTTTTAGCAGCAGAGCAGTTACACTGATGGCATTTATAAGGTTTTTCTTACGTATGGGTTCTGATGTGTCGGGATAACTCAACCCTATTAGCCGCCGCGTATCCACACTCCTCACAAATGTAGGGTTTCTCACCGGTGTGTGTCATTACATGTCGGTCCAAAGTACATTTCTGTGCAGCAGAATAGTCACACTGGTTACACTTAAATGGTTTTTCCCCTGAATGTGTTCTCATATGTCTGGATAAGTTAGACTTTCGAGCTGTCCTGTGCCCGCACTCCCCACACATGAAGGGTTTCTCACCAGTGTGTGTTGCTAGATGTTTGTCCAAATCACCTTTCTGCACTGCAGAATAGTCACACTGATCACATTTGTAACGTCTTTCCCCTGTGTGGGTCCTCATGTGGCGGGATAAGGTAGACCTATCAGCGGTCCTGTACCCACACTCACCACACATGAAGGGTTTCTCACTGGTGTGTTTTGCAGCTATATGAGCGTCAAAATTGACTTTCTGTGCAGCAGAATAGTCACACTGATCACATTTGTAACGTCTTTCCCCTGTATGGATTCTCATGTGTCGGGATAAGTCAGACTTTGTTGTTGTTCTGTGCCCACACTCCCCACACATGTAGGGTTTCTCACCAGTGTGTTTCATTAGATGTTGGTCCAAGGTAGATTTCTGTGCAGCAGAATAGTTACACTGGTCGCACTTGTAGGGTTTTTGACCTGTATGGGTTCTCATATGCTTGGACAAGTTATATTTGTAAGCTGCCCTGTACCCACACTCTCCACACATGTAGGGTTTTTCTCCTGAATGGATTTTCATGTGTCGGGATAACGTAGATCTGTCAGCTGTCCTGTACCCACACTCCCCACACATGAAGGGTTTCTCACCGGAATGGGTTTTTTGATGGCCGATCAAATGATGTTTTTCTACTGCCGAATATTCGCACTGGTCACATTTGTATGGTTTGTCCCCTGTGTGGGTTCTCATGTGTCGGGATAAGTTTGACTTTTGAGCCGCCCTGAACCCACACTCTCCACACATGTAGGGTTTCTCACCAGTGTGTGTGGTTAGATGTTGGTCCAAAGTGGATTTCACTGCTGCAGAATAGTCGCACTGGTCACACTTGTAGGGTTTATCTCCTGTGTGGATTCTGATGTGTACGGATAAGTCATTCTTCCGAGCTGTACTGTACCCACACTCCCCACACATGTAGGGTTTGTTGCCACTGTGTTTTGCTAGATGGTGGTCTAAAGAAGATTTCTGTACAGCAGAATAGTCACAATGGTCACACTTGTAGGGTTTTTCTCCAGTGTGGGTTATCATATGCCGGGATAACTTAGACCTTTGACTTGTCCTGTACCCACACTCCCCACACATGTAGGGTTTCTCACCAATGTGTTTCACCACATGCCTTCCTATATTGCCTCTGCTCTCCTGTACCTGTGAGGTTGATGTGTTGTCAGGTTGGGGAAAGTTCACATCACACGTTTCCTGCTGCAGGCCCATGTCTGTTGTCTGGGTCTCCCTGATGTCACTCTCCTTCCCAGGTTGTTCAGAATGGCCCATCTCCTTCCCAGGATACCCAGCACACAGTTCTCCAGTAGAATGTTCACAGCTGGAATCTTCCATTTTTGTTCTGTGGGATGGGGGTGGGGGTAGATTATTGAATAAAAACTTATTTTTAGAAATGTGACGCATACTAGTTTTCATATTTATCTGCAAACTACATCGTTCCAAATCCTCTACCTGCAATTCAAGTTCCCAAGTTTTTCGGTAAACCATCCTCTTCTTTGAAAGCATAAATATTACCTTGAAAAAATGTTGGTCTACTATATATAGACACTGATAAGCAGTTACATATACAGATGTATACGGTGATTCCATCAAGTTAAAGGCTATGTTTTCACATGAAATTTTCTTCCGAAACAGAACCTTATGAAACCACATACCTGCGTATAACAACGGTGTCGACTCAGTGGCTAGCTTCTCTCTTGATGCAGGGGAGGGACGCCGCAGCCTGGAACAGCATATTTATTTATTTATTTATTGGTTTGGCTGCACCGAACACACAGCCAGGGCTGCTCAACTAGCCTATGGCTATATAGGCTAGTTGCATATTTCTATTACAAAATTATGTGCAAAAGAATGCAACATGCCTCCCACAAGACTCCTGCTGTGTGGCAACGTGGTACGTTAACCATCCAGCCATACACAGTTCCTTGGGATCTGCTGCTTTTTCGTGTTAGACATTTTTTAGTACTTTGGAAAATATACTAGTACATGGATCCATCCTCCTCTTGTAATTATTCCTTTATAATTGAAACAAATTTTTCAAAGTAGTAGAACACAGTATTTACCCCCCACCCCCCCCCCCCGGTCTATAAAATATTAGTACCGAAGTTAGTGAAGACTGGTAGAAAGTCTTGTGTGACAGATGCAAGTACAAGTGGCCCCGTATACATCCCAAACATAATGTAATTGACAGTGACTGCCCCCCTCCCCATCAAAGCACACATCACTAACACACCCATAAATCCAACTTACCGGTAAATAAGCACCAACCTGGAAGCACTAACAACAACCACAGGTCTTACCTGTAGGTCTATGGTGGTTAGCGGTCTCCACAGCTTTTGGAACCCCCTAAAACGCGTCAGTTTGGAGAAGGTGAGTAAAGAGGTCTCATAACACAGTATTTATCCGCGACCCCCGTCCATCCGCGACCCCCGTCCCCAAAAGTAGTTCGGGTTAAAATAGTGCATCGCGGTACTTGCAAAGGCCGTATTTATTCTTCCGTGCACGGCAGCGAGGTGGGATCTGTGGTGAATAGTAGAGGAATACATCGGTGTTCATACTGTATAAGTTGGATTACGTCGCTTTTTCGGCCGGCGGGAATTTGCGCCTTGATATGTTACCGGCACTTCCTGTTCGCCGCCTGCAGTTCCATGACCTCCGCTGGGGGTCAAATCAAAGTGTCTGTTATAGAAAAACGAGCCGGCAAATCTATGCTCATCTTCAGATATTTTGTAGCTTGTACCCTCAACTTCAACATACTAAATTCTTGTGAATTGTATATATCTGCACCCTACTATAGGTTTTGAGTCGTCGAACCACCTCACTTTGGGGTCCTTAACCATGTAAATCCCCATAGGCGAAAAACTGTGTTCTGAGACCATAATACAGTTTTACTGCCCCCCTCCCCATCAAAATAGCAAACACACCCCTAATTCCAATTTACCGCTTAATACGCACTAACTAGAAAGCACTACTAACAATCACATGTCTTACCTATAGGTTTATGGTGTTTATCGGTCTCTAAGACCCCTGGTGACTGTAAAATCTCGACAGTTCTTCGGAGATATTTACACCGAGACAAAGGCACAAAAGAAAATTGCGGATGTCGGGTCATCTTCCGGGCAAAGGTGAAAGGTCACAAACCTAATACTCAATTTCACAACAGGTTAAACCAGAGATTGCCGCATAACGCTTTATTCAGGTTGTTTAGAGCCTAGCGTTTTAGTTTTAGTTAGGTAAAAAAATCAGATCAGTTGTGAGATTCCTTGTGAAATGTATCCAAGAGCAAACGGTGCTGCCCCCCCCCCCCATATAGAATCATCAGACGATAGAAACCAACACCAACTTATTCGTTTTGTTACATTCATTTTATTTTGAAAATCTTTAGCAAAGTAACGCTTAAGTTGCAAAACATTTTAGTATATATTGCTATAGGTTAGAACCACTAGTAATGAGAATACAATAGTGCAGAATATAAGGTATATTACCTGTATAATATACACAATACTTTATCATTCAAAATGTTATTCTTTGAAATGATTTAGATTAAATATGAAGAAGTGTGGATGTTTAAAACATTTACTATAATCGTATGGTCACCTAGATTTCTACAGTGCATGTCGAAAACAAAAGATCCGTCACGTGAACACAAATAAAAGACTACATCTATGCTAAAGAGCTTAAATTATCTTTAAGTACCAACATTGCGATTTTACACAAGTACAAGCCAGCCAGCCTGACGGATGATCATAAATTGAAGAGAAAAAAAGGACCTACTTCTATACTGCATTCCAAGACTACATCTCTTTTGCATATAATTTCACAGCTAGGATATAAAAAAAATCTCCAACAAGATTTCTCCAGCATCAATGACGAAAAACAACGGATGTTGTTTGAAATGTTTAACCATTTCCAAAATCATATCCAGCTGCTTGAGTTTGGCGTATCTTAATACCTGGATGTCTAAACTTCATCGGTGTACAAGAGTACATCTTTGCCTAGGTACTAATACTATACTGGGTACATAACATACATTTTTTACACTGGTAATAGCCGCCTGATGGGAACATATGCCATAACACACACCGGACAACCTGCCTCTAATGCATATTTCTTTACTATAAATGAATTTATAAGGACCAGGTACAGCGTAAGACTAATGTTTTAACATTAAAAAAAAAAAGAAGCTAGTTACTTCTGTAGGGCACAATAGTCTGAATGATCACACTTGGATGAATTAGCTGTAATGACGGGTTTTCATGTGTACAGACAAGGTCGACTTGTGAGCCACCCTGTACCCACACTCTCCGCACATGAAGGGTTTCTCACTAGTGTTTTCGTAGGTGTCGATCGAGGTGAGAGTTCTGTGCGGCAGAATAGTCACACTGGTCACACTTGTAAGGTTTCTCTCCTGTGTGGCTTCTCATATGTACAGTTAAGTTAGACCTGTCAGCCGTCCAGTAACCACACTCCCCACACATGTAGGGTTTTTCACTACTGTGCTTTGATAAATGTTGGTCCAAACCAGATTTGTGGGCTGCAGAATAGTCGCAATGGTCACATTTGTAGGGTTTTTCCCTTGTATGGGTTCTTATATGTCGGGATAAGTCAGATTTGCGTGCAGCAGAATAGTCACACTGGTCACACTTGAAGGGTTTCTCTCCTGTATGAGTTCTTATGTGTGCAGTTAAGTTAGACCTGTTAGCCGTAAAGTACCCACACTCTTCACACATGTAGGGTTTCTCATCGGAGTGCTTTTCAGTGATATGCCTGTTGAAATTTGATTTCCGTGCTGCAGAATAGTCACACTTGTCACATTTGAAAGGTTTTTCTTCTGTATGCTTTCTCATGTGTTGGGATAGTTTAGACTTTTGAGTTGTTCTGTATCCACACTCCCCACACATGTAGGGTTTCTCTCCGGTGTGTTTTAAAAGGTGTTGTTTTAGAGCTGATTTTTGTGCCGCAGAATAGTCGCACTGATCACACTTGAAGGGTTTTTGTCCTGTATGGATTCTCATATGTTGGTATAAGTGGGTCTTTCTTGTCGTCCTGTACCCACACTCCTTACATTTGTAGTATTTCTCACCGGTGTGTTTTGTCAGATGTTCGTCTAGAGTAGATTTGTGTGTTGCAGAATAGTCACACTGGTTACATTTGAAAGGTCTTTCTCCTGTGTGGGTTCTCATATGTCGGGATAAGTGGAGCTTTATAGCTGTTCTATATCCACAGTGATCACACATGTAGGGTTTCTCACCTGTGTGATTTGTTCGATGTTTGTCCAAACAATCTTTCTGTGCAGAGGAATAGTCACACTGGTCACACTTGTACGGTTTATCTCCAGTATGGGTTCTCATATGTTGCGACAAGTTGGACCTTTGAGCCGCCCTGTACCCACACTCCCCACACATGAAGGGTTTCTCACCACTGTGTTTCATTAGATGTTGGTCCAAATGTCCTTTCTCTGCTGCAGAATAGTCGCACTGGTCACACTTGTAGGGTTTTTCTCCTGTATGCGTTCTCATATGTCGAGATAAGCTGTCTTCATAAGTTGTCCTGAAGCCACACTCTCCGCACATGTAGGGTTTCTCACCAGTATGTTTCGTTAGATGTTTGTTTAACTGAGATTTCTGTGCAGCAGAATAGTCACATTGGTCACACCTGTAGGGTTTTTCTCCTGTATGGATTTTCATATGTTGGGATAAGTCAGACTTTTTAACCGATAAGTTAGACCTCTGAGCTGCCCTGTACCCACACTTCCCGCACATGTAGGGTTTCTCAACAGTGTGTTTAACCACAAGTCTTCCGATACTGCCTCTGCTCTCCTGTACCTGTGAGGTTGATGTGTTGTCAGGTTGGGGAAATTTCACATCACACGTTTCCTGCTGCAGGCCCATGTCTGTTGTCTGGGTCTCCCTGCTGTCACTCTCCTTCCCAGGTTGTCCAGAATGCCCCATCTCCTTCCCAGGATGTTCTCCGACACTAAAAAATCCACAACTGGACTCTTCCATTTCTGCTCTTACACCGCCGCACGTTTCGTCATTTGGAACGGTCGTTTCCTCGTCCTGTTGCCGTCCCGTGTCTTTTATCTGCTCCCAACTGTTGTAATTCTCACTCCAAGGGTACCCAGTTAGTTTGGTTTCATTCTGGTAGTTGTAGGTTTCCTGGTCCTCACTGTACGTTTTCTGGCACAGCACGTTCTCTTGTCCATCCTGTTGCCATCCAGTGTCTCCTGTTGGCTCTTCTTTGATGTGCGTCTCGTTCAAAGTTTGTTCCACATGAAGCTCTTTAACGGGAGACACACATGTAAAATCCGCCATCTCTGAAATGATGGTAAAACATAGGGATAAAAACATTAATTCATCGTCTTTTCAAACCAGAAAGGGTTCAGATTTAAAACACGAAATTCTTCTGTCAAAGTAGTGGACCCTTTTAAGCTCCTCAGTTGTGTTTCCAGTAACAACTCGGTTGGGATATATTCTAGCTTATGATGCATACATGGGAATCATCAACCTAGCTAGCTCATGATTCGTCACTCGCAGTGTCTGACTCATAGTAAAAACAGATTAATACTCTTCTATACATACAGAAAGCAACATAGACACAGAGAAAGGTAACGCTCTATAGACACAGGCGTCTCTACACGATTTCGACGTAGATTTTGTAGTAGAATGAACCCGAGTTACGGCCCGACTGTAGAATCGTGCTAAACTAGAGGAAACACGACATACTGTTTACATCAACCTTATCAGTCATATGAAAAAAAAAAATTCACTGGCACTGCAGGTTTTTGGAAAAGTCATAATTATGCCAAAATAATTCTTGTATACAAGACGACACTTGAATATAAATTGAATTGAACTTCTAGCTGCGCACGTGGTGAACGTACAGCTTTTCTTCGCATTTTACAGGTGAGCACTCCTGAAAACTCCGTTGTTATCAACATCCCTGGTATCATGGTGTTTGCACGACTATATACTACTAACCGATTAAGAGCGCACGAGCATAATCATCGTCAAATAATCTATCATTGCTAACCGCCGCCTTTACATGATTAGGTGTTTGAAGAAACACGGTCTGAGCACTAGCGACTTAGTACTTGTGTACATAGGGTTTGTCCGCCCCACCCTGGAATACGCCTGCCAGGTTTGGCACCCTGGTCTTACAGTAGAACAGTCACGTATGATAGAGCGTATCCAGGTTAGAGCCTGTAAGATTATCCTTGGTCGCTCCTACAGTTCCTACAGTTCGGCACTGCAGGTGTGTGATCTGGAACATTTGCATGTAAGACGTAAGGCTCACTGCCTCAAGTTTGCCAGATCCCTTGTCCATTCTGAGGTTTTCGACTGGCTACCACCACGCCGCTCTGAGGCACATGGTAGAGACCTCAGAAACGCCGACAACTTCACTCAGTTTAAGTGTAGAACGGCTCGTTTTAGGAACACTACGCTCCCATACTGTGTCGACCTTTTAAATTCATGTTAGACTTCAGATGTCACTTTTTAATATTCCTTAATGGTGATGTTTTAGATTGAAATGAGATTTTATTACTGATATATATATATATATATCTACTATGTGTGTGTAGATCCACACTTTTAAATTGTACAGCTGAGTGCGAATTGCGATTATAATAATTTGATTACTGCACATATGCAGGGATTTCCATTATACTCTCTTGTGTACTTGGTACGAGGCAATTTAGTCTCCGGACTACCAACTTGTACTTGATTTTGTGTGCGTTCAATAAATAAACCAGTTCTCTCTCTCTCTCTCTCTCATTGATAATTATCAAAACAACATTTTCGTGATTTCGTGATGCACCATTTTTGACCGTATGTTGCAGGTAAAAACCGATATTTGGCAGCAGTTACATCACTCATTATTTTCAAATTATGCCCCCCCCCCCAACTACCGATCGTAAACACACCTCTTTTATTCTAGTTTACCACTGAACAAGCACCAGCTAGGCTCATCTAACGACACTCAAATGTCTTACCTGTAAGTCTATGGTGGTTAGCGTTCTCCAAGACTTCTGGGATCACCTAAAAATCGTGTACGTTTGGGGGAGATGAGCACCAAACACGACGACATAAAACAAAAATGGCGGATGTCAGCTCATGAAGGGGCAAAGGTCAGAGGTCATAAACCTGATATTACTTGCCAATGGGTCAAATTAAGTTCGCCGCATAACGCAATACTGTCGTGTTTTTAAGGCTACCAAGGCTTGTTTTTCAATGTTTCCTTCATTATAAATAAAAAAACTCAAAATAGACTTGAGCTTGATTAATTTGTGGGGCAATGGGTGGGGCATGTTGAACATATGC
Organism: Branchiostoma floridae; assembly: GCF_000003815.2. Classification (NCBI taxonomy): domain Eukaryota; kingdom Metazoa; phylum Chordata; class Leptocardii; order Amphioxiformes; family Branchiostomatidae; genus Branchiostoma; species Branchiostoma floridae. The sequence goes on from NW_023365716.1 coordinate 1,045,047, forward strand.
TGTTCTTTCAGTTCCTGTTGGCACGGCAGCCATGTTTTCTCAGCAGTAGGACTTACAGCTGACCTGTGCGACCTCACCACAGTTCCAGGTTAACGCTATTTCGTACAGTACACTACGCATGTGCGGGCAACATGAAATCTGGGCAATGTGTCAAAAGTTTAAAAAAAACATGAACCTCATATTCTGTATTTATTTTACTCTGTTTAATTCTGAGAATTCTTGGTTTGTTAATCTTGATTTATGTCTGCGATTATATTATGAGAGCTCTGTTCTGTTACCAAAGTTGGTTAGCAGCTACTGCTCATGTTTCCTATGTTCACTTACGTTGTACATGTACTACCCTCTGTTCATTTATACTTTCTGTTGACGTGTCTTATAAGCCCAAGTGGGCTGGGCGTTTGTAAACGCACGACACTTTAATAAATCATCATTCATTAAATCATTAATTCATTAATTCATTCATAAA
>NW_023365716.1:1045612-1049616 GCF_000003815.2 Branchiostoma floridae
GCAGTAGGACTTACAGCTGACCTGTGCGACCTCACCACAGTTCCAGGTTAACGCTATTTCGTACAGTACACTACGCATGTGCGGGCAACATGAAATCTGGGCAATGTGTCAAAAGTTTAAAAAAAACATGAACCTCATATTCTGTATTTATTTTACTCTGTTTAATTCTGAGAATTCTTGGTTTGTTAATCTTGATTTATGTCTGCGATTATATTATGAGAGCTCTGTTCTGTTACCAAAGTTGGTTAGCAGCTACTGCTCATGTTTCCTATGTTCACTTACGTTGTACATGTACTACCCTCTGTTCATTTATACTTTCTGTTGACGTGTCTTATAAGCCCAAGTGGGCTGGGCGTTTGTAAACGCACGACACTTTAATAAATCATCATTCATTAATTCATTAATTCATTAATTCATTCATAAACATTCCGCCATTTTGAATGCGCCATTACCGTCTGGATACCGTTACGCAAAGGGAACAATGTTTACTTCTCATGTGCCTTCACCTTTGACATAATACCCAGGATTCCGCTCACTCGCACATGCGTACTCTGCAAAACACCTTATGCAACACCTAGCAATTTTATAGCGCCCGAGTCTTCTCAAACGTACGGAGCAATTACCACGCATGGAATCCCGTCGCGGCAAGGCTTAGGTCACATTTCCAAGCCGGGGCCCGGACGGGCAGCTTTTGGGAGCAAAAACATCAAAATGCGCAAAATGCCATATGTGTATATTTCTAGGTATACATTTCATTTTTTCGTTTCTTTAAACATCCCGCCGGGCCCCGGTTTGTAAATGTGACCTAAGCCTAAATCGTTCGATGTATTTTACCAGGGCCTTGATAACATTTTCTTAGTTTGTGATGTGAGGCTTTCACTTCTAGGCCCAACCAGGCCAAGTCAACAAAACGGCTGATATACGCAGAGTTTTTGTTTAATTCGCATTTAAAATCCATTTGAATGAAAACCCCTAACCAAAAGAACGCAGCTATTGGATATAACCAACTCCTATGTAACACTGCTAAAACAATGCAGTCAGAATCATTTCAATAGACAATGTAAATCAACACAGAATCAATGGTTTTGTTTTATTTACATCCCTTTATTTTGATGATGATCTTTACCAAACTGCATGAAGTTCTCAATCATATATAAGATATTGCTATAAGATAAAAAAATACAGAATATGATAATAAGCACTCAGAATACAAGTGTATGGAATACTAAGTACACATTGTAAGCAATACGCAAGATTCTCATCGTTATATATGTATATATTATGCTGCGAGATGTTGCAAACGTAGAGTTGTTCTTTCAAATTAGACTAAAACAAATAAAAAACACCAATGCCGAAAACGTTTAGATACTTCCGTGACATCTACGATTTCTACAATTCTTTAAGAAAGAGGAACAGTCGATTCTAACACGACACGTAAATCTATGCGTAAGTACTAAAACTATCTTATGTACAGAATCTACAACTATTAAAGTATCAGGTGCAATTTGACTTAAGCATCTGTTCAAACTAACGTCTTGAAACATTTCCTATAAATCTAACCAGGCTATCTGAACATGTCTGCCTCTAATGTAAATTTCCTTTCTACACAGTAGTTATCGGGCCCTGGTATAGACTGACAACAGATAATGTTTTCACCCCTGGATGCGATTTGTTTTTCTAAATGACCGTTCACGTTTTAAAAGGCAAAAACATTGTATGCTGTACATTTGTCACACACGTAGATGTAGGTTCTTTGGTATGTCTTGTCAAATGTTTCAGGAGATGAGATTTCCTAGCCGCAGTGTAGTTTTAGTTTGACGTCATAAGGGTCTTTTCCTGTGTGTGTACTCATGTGTTGGGCTAAATTAGACCGTCAAGTTGCTGTTCTCACACATGAAGAATTTCTCAACGGTGTGCTTTGTTAGATGCCTGTCCAAAGTGGACTTCTCTGCGGCGGAAAAGTCACACTGGTCACATTTAACGTTTTTTTCGGCTGTATGCGTCCGCATATGTCGGGCTAAGTCAGACTCTTCGGCTGTCCTATGCCCACACTCCCCACAAATGAAGGGTTTCTCACCGGTATGTTTTCGTATGTGTTTGACCAAAGTAGACTTATCTACAGCAGAATATCACAGTGGTCACACTTGTAGGGTTTTTCTCCTGTGTGAATTCTCATGTGTTGGGATAAGTAAGAATTTCGCGCCGCCCTGTACCCACACTCTTCACACAAGTAGGGTTTCTCACCGGTGTGCTTTGCTAAATGTTGGTTCAAAGCAGATTTCCCTGCAGCAGAATAGTCACACTGGTCACATTTATACGGCTTTTCCCCTGTGTGGGTTCTCATATGTCGGGATAATTCAGACCTATCCTGAACCCACACTCCCCACACATGTACGGTTTGTCACCAGTGTGCTTTGCTGCTATATGCCGGTCTAAATTGCTTTTATGTGCAGCAGAATAGTCACACTGGTCACACATGTAGGGTTTTTCTCCTGTATGAATTTTCATATGTCGGGATAAGTGAGATTTGTTAGTTGTCTTGTACTCACATTCCCCACATATGTAGGGTTTCTGACCACTGTGTTTTGTCGTATGTTGGACCAAATTGATTTTCTGTGCCGCAGAATAGTCACACAGGTCACACTTGTAGGGCTTCTCTCCTGTATGGGCTTTCATATGACGGGACAATGTACTCCTTTGAGCTGTCCTGTACCCACACTCCCCACACATGTAGGGTTTTTCTCCAACATGTATTCTCAGGTGTCGGTCTAAGTAGGATTTGTTTGCTGCAGAATAGTGACACTGGTCACACTTGTAGGGTTTATCACCGGTGTGTTTAGCTAGATGATTGTCCAAAGTGGATTTCCATGCAGCAGAATAGTCGCACTGGTCACACTTGTAGGGTTTTTCTCCTGTATGGGTCCTCATATGTACGGATAAGTGAGACTTTCGACTGGCCCTGTACCCACACTCCCCGCATATGTAGGGTTTCTCACCGGTGTGTTTTGCTAGATGTTTGTCCAAATCACATTTCTGTGCTGCAGAATAGTTACACTGGTCACACTTGTGGGGTTTCTCTCCTGTGTGGGTTCTCATGTGTCTGGATAAGTCAGACTTTTCAGCTGTCCTGTGCCCACACTCCCCACACATGTAGGGTTTCTCACCAGTGTGTTTTCTTAGGTGTCGATCCAAGTGGGGTTTCTGTGCTGCAGAATAGTCACACTGATCACACTTGTACGGTTTATCTCCTGTGTGGGTTCTCATATGTTTGGATAAGTCAGACTTTTGAGTCGCTCTGTACCCACACTCTCCACACATGAAGGGTTTCTCACCGGTGGCGGTGTGTTTTGCTACATGTCGCTTCAAATGTGATTTCCGTGCAGCAGAATATTCACACTGATCACACTTGTGGGGTTTCTCTCCTGTATGGATTCTCATATGCTGAGATAAGTCAGACTTCCTAGCTGTCCTGTACCCGCACTCCCCACATATGTAGGGTTTCTCACCGGTGTGTTTCACCACATGCCTTCCCATATTGCCTCTGCTCTCCTGTACCTGTGAGGTTGATGTGTTGTCAGGTTGGGGAAAGTTCACATCACACGTTTCCTGCTGCAGGCCCATTTCTGTTGTCTGGGTCTCCCTGCTGTCACTCTCCTTTCCGGGGTGTTCTGTGGACTTACTCTCCTTCCCAGGATCTCCAGCACACTGGTCTCCGCAGAAAAGTTCAAGACCGGAATCTTCCATTTCTGTGAGAGGGGGTGTGGATTGTGAAACAGCTTATTTCATCTGGCAAAGTAAAATACAGTAGAATCCAAGTAAGTGCACAACGGATAATTGCACACTTCTGTTAATTGCACGAAATCCAAAATCCCGTGGTGGTGCGGTCCAGCTTAATAACTTCGCTTTGTTGCACCATTAGGATATTGCACGAAATGCACTGGCATTTGGGGTGTGCAATTACGTGGCTTCTACTGTAGTATAATTTATAATGATTAGACATGCCG
>NW_023365716.1:1049716-1061684 GCF_000003815.2 Branchiostoma floridae
CAGCGAGACCGGCTCAGTGAACGTAAAGAAACAGTGGTACTTGTAACTCCCTTCAAATGGCCTAAGGGCACATGGCAGTGATTGCACGCAGCCGCAGAGGGCTGACTTCCAGCCTTTGGCTCTAATTTTGTTTGATATGTTGGGATTTCGGAGGTGTATAGGGTTTTTAACTTCTTACTGTGTTGAAAAATCATATTTTACTCATGCTTCTGGTGTCCGTAGGCTCTAGAAATTGTTTGGATGTTACATCACACTTCTACTGCCCCCCTCCCCATTCAAAGACCTATGACAAATACACCTTAAATCGTCTACTTCGTGTTCATCAATGAACAACCACCAACCAGGCGGTATCAACAACAATCACAAGAGGTCTTACCTGTAAGTCTATGGTGATTAGCAGTCTCGCGACTTCTGGAATCACGTAAAAATCGCGTAAGTTTGAAGGAGATGAGACGACGACGCAAAACAAAATGGCGGACGTCAGCTCGCAGGGGGTAAAGGTGAGAGGTTACAAACCTGATACATCCTTCACAAAGGGTCAACCCGAGATCACCGCATAATGCTTAAATGAACATCTTCAAATCATACACTGTAGTAATTGAGTGCAATGGCAATGGAGTAAGATTCATCAGACGATGGTAATAAATTTATACACTATAGCTGTACAAAATGAACCTAACCAACATTACGCCACGATTAGGCATACCTCTTCATATAATACACTGCTTAGGCAATGGAGTAAGATATAACAGACGACGGTAATAAAATAACTGTACACAAAATAAACCTTACCAACAAGCTTTCAACATGTCCTCCTCAAGGTGATGTGACCCGCCGACTACGTCACTTGACCTGTGCGAAAGTGCGACGTCATCAACGGCTTCAGTGACGTGAACTTCATTAAGATTATCTAAACAGAAAAGCCCTGTCAAAACTTCGGGAATTGGGTCGCGGATAAAAACTGAGTTCTGTGACCTTGGCTTGAGGTCTACACATCACCTGACCTGTGACGTAGGCTGCGGGTCACATCACCTCGAGCTATTCCTCGAGCTTTACATGTGTACGGAAACAGCATTTATATTACCAGTCTATTATCGTCGTATATAAGCATTCATAAGGTCATCAGATAACTCAGACACTAAATCATACGTTTTGCCTACAATCATTTTCTTGTGAAAGGTTTTTAAAAAGTTTCTATACGTTTTCAAACATAATGATATGATATATATTGCTACAAGCTACTAAAACTAAGTAACGAGTGAACAGACTACTTCTGTTTTAGTCAATATTCCTACATCAAAATACTTGTCTACAGCAGGTAAATAAAATGCTGTTAAATATAATGAAAATTTGAGTGGGTCAAATTTTTGTGTTTGATATTACAGCTAAACTAGTTCAAGAACTTGTTAAAATGTGTTTAGATTCTACTCTGTTATGATCACCGACATTTGTAAAAAAACAAAGAGAACATCTACTTGTTCTCTGCCTCAAGTTTGTCAGATCTATTGTTCATTCTGAGGTTTTCAACTGCTGGCTACCACCACGCCGCTCTGAGGTACATGGCAGGGACCTCAGAAATGCTGACAACTTCAGCCAGTTTAAGTGCCGAACATCGCGTTTTAGGAATACCACGCTGCCTTATTGTATCGATCTGTTAAACTCACATTAGTCTTTGAAGTGTCACATTTTAATCATTCAGAATGAGATCGATTTTATAATTGACATAGATATATATTTACTTGATTGTGTGTAGACCCACTATTTTAAATTGTAAAGTTTAGTGGAAATTGTGATAAGTATGTTAATGCACTTAGGTAGGACATTCCATTGTTTTAGTCCTAAGCGCCAGCCTCTCCTGTACAATGTACGAGGCAATTTAGTCCTCGGACTATAATCTTGTACACAGCATTGTGTGTTTAAATTAATAAACCAGTTCTCTCTCTACTTCAAGGAACTGAAACTATACGTAACAAACTTAATCGACTTTAGAGAGTTTGGTACATTTGCTATATAACCCTTGCCAGCTTACATACGTCTGTCACTCCTTACCACAGGACCCGGGCAAGGTACAATTAGAGTCAAAATGGTCACTCCAGGAGGGATTCTTATTTATTTATTTTATTTTATTTTATTTCTATATATTATTCCTCCATACGTATTTCCACCTCCTGACTACCTTGCCCTCCGCACCAGAAACCCACCCCGCCATGGGAGGTCAAGAATCTATGTAGGTGGGTAAATCTGTTTGCTGTATATTTGTCACACACGTAGGTTTAGTTTTCGTACTTCTTTGGTATAGGAAAAGAAGATAACGGTGAGATTTCCTAGCTACAAAGTAGTTCGACTGATAGCACTTATATGGATTTCCTCCTCTGTGGGTTGTTATATCATTATCTTTTTAGACATTTGAGTTTCCCTTTTCTTACGCGGTGTGCACATCTAGGTCTTTTTTACTGGTGTGCTTTCCGAAATGTCGGTTAAAGGTTGATTTCTGTGCAGCAGAATAGTCACACTGGTCACACTTGTAGGGTTTTTCTCCAGTGTGCGTTCTCATATGTACCATTAAGTGTGACTTTTGAACTGCTCTGTGCCCACATTCCCCACACATGTAGGGTTTTTCTCCAGTGTGCGTTCTCATATGTATCAATAAGTTTGACTTTTGAGCTGCTCTGTGCCCGCACTCCTCACAGATGTAGGGTTTCTCACCCGTGTGTTTTGCTAGATGGGAGTCCAAATGGACTTTCTGCGCTGCAGAAAAGTCACACTGGTCACACTTGTAGGGTTTATCTCCAGTGTGTGTTCTCATGTGTCGGGATAAGTGGGACTTCTTAGCTGTCCTGTACCCACAATCCCCACACATGTAGGGTTTCTCGCCGGTGTGTTTTCTTAGGTGTCGGTCCAAGTGGGATTTGCGTGCTACAGAATAGTCACACTGGTCACACTTGTAGGGTTGCTCATCGGTGTGTTTTGCTGCTATATGATTGTCTAGATTGCATTTCACTGCTGCAGAATAGTCACACTGGTCACACTTGTAGGGGTTTTCTCCTGTATGGGTTCTCATATGCCGGCATAAAGTAGACCTGTCAGCCGTCCTGTACCCACACTCCCCACACATGTAGGGTTTCTCGCCACTGTGTTTTGCTAATGTATGGTTGTCCAAAGTGGATTTCCGTGCAGCAGAATAGTCACACTGGTCACACTTGTAGGGTTTTTCTCCTGTATGGGTTCTCATATGTCGAGTTAAGTCGGACTTTTGAGCCACCCTGTACCCACACTCCCCACACATGTAGGGTTTGTCACCAGTATATTTAACAACATGCCTTCCCATATCACATTTGCTCTCCTGTACCTGTGAGGTTGATGTATTGTCAGGTTGGGGAAAGTTCACATCATACGTTTCCTGGTGCAGGCCCATGTCTATTGTCTGGGTCTCCCTGCTGTCACTCTCCTTCCCAGAGTGTCCAGAATGGTCCATCTCCTTCCCAGGATGTCTAGCACAAAGCTCTACCGAAAAATGTTCACGACTGGAATCTTCCATGTCTGCTCTGTAGGGGATAGGTTACAGGATAAATACTTGTTAGAACTGTTACACAAACTTAGCATTGGTATTGCGTGTTTACCTGCAAACTATAACTTTTCAGAAGTCCTACCTCAAATAGCGATTGTCATGCTATGAAACTAAACTTTATCGAACTAACACTGGAAGTGTTTGGACTTTCCCGGCTCTCATATGTGGTTTTGCCAATCATTAGCCTGATTTAATCACGCTTCTGTACAGCCCACCCAACATTGCTGGTCTCTCCTGAGCTGTTACAGCCCTGGACAGCAGAGCTTGTGTTACACAGACTATGTGGAGGGGCCAGTTACAGCCCTGGACAGCAGACTTGGTGTTACACAGACTATGTGGAGGGGCCAGTTACAGCCCTGGACAGCAGAGTTTGTGTTGCACAGACTGCGGGGAGGGGCCAGTTACAGCCCCGGACAGCAGAGTTTGTGTTACACAGACTATGTGGAGGGTCCAGTCACAGCCCGGACAGCAGAGTTTGTGTTACACACACTGCGGCGAGGAGCCAGTTACAGCCCCGGACAGCAGAATTTGTGTTACACAGACTATGTGGAGGGGTCAGTTACAGCCCCGGACAGCAGAGTTTGTGTTACACAGACTATGTGGAGGGGCCAGTTACAGCCCCGGACAGCAGAGTTTGTGTTACACAGACTATGTGGAGGGGTCAGTTACAGCCCCGGACAGCAGAGTTTGTGTTACACAGACTATGTGGAGGGGCCAGTTACAGCCCCGGACAGCAGAGTTTGTGTTACACAGACTATGTGGAGGGGCCAGTTACAGCCCCGGACAGCAGAGTTTGTGTTACACAGACTATGTGGAGGGGCCAGTTACAGCCCCGGACAGCAGAGTTTGTGTTACACAGACTGCGGCGAGGAGCCAGTTACAGCCCCGGACAGCAGAATTTGTGTTACACAGACTATGTGGAGGGGCCAGTTACAGCCCGGACAGCAGAGTTTGTGTTACACAGACTATGTGGAGGGGTTAGTTACAGCCCCGGACAGCAGAGTTTGTGTTACACAGACTGCTGGGAGGGGCCAGTTACAGCCCGGACAGCAGAGTTTGTGTTACACAGACTATGTGGAGGGGCCAGTTACAGCCCCGGACAGCAGAGTTTGTGTCACACAGACTATGTGGAGGGGCCAGTTACAGCCCTGACAGCAGAGTTTGTGTTACACAGACTATGTGGAGGGGTCAGTTACAGCCCCGGACAGCAGAGTTTGTGTTACACAGACTGCGGTGAGGGGACAGGTAACTTACAGGTCTTACAGCCCGGACTGTGTGTTACACAGACTTTTAAGTCTTCTTCTTCTGAACAAGTAGAAAGAAAACATATTTCTCTTTGGAAAATGTTGATGTATGTAATGTGGTGGTGCCATGCAATGGCGGATCAAGTTTCATAAAGATGAATCACATGAAATGACTAGACGTTAGAAATCCCTCCACTGATTGTAAAAGACCATTCTCATCCCATACTATGTACCCTTGTATTAAGTAGATTAGTTATAGAACTGTAGTTATGTTTCAGTAGATACCATGCTTTGTACCTTGTGCAATGGTTGAACAATAACGTTATGATATGCAATCAAATTCAGTACCGGAACCTCATAAAAGCACATACAGTACCTGGTTATAACAACAGCGTATAATAAGGCTGGGTAGAAAATTCTTGTGTGGCAGATTTTGAAGTGCAAGTAGTGTAGCGTGCGTAGACACCACTACTGCCCCCCTCCCCATCAAAATACCAACATCAATAACACTTCTTATTCTAATTTACCGCTAAACTAGCACAAGGCAGAAAGCACTTTAGACAATCACAGGTCTTACCTGTAAGTCGGTTGAGGTTAGCGGTCTCCACGGCTTCTTAGATTCCGTAAAATCTCGACAATACTTCACAGATGATTCCAAAGACGAGGACGGGAAACAAAATGGCGGGCGTCAGCTCACTCCAGGCCAAAGGTGAGAGGTTACTATCCTGATACTCACTTCACAATAGGTCAAACCAGAGATCGCCGCATAACGATTTACTCTCGCAGTTTTGAGCCCGGCGAAAATAACGTTCTACCTTGATTTCTAATATCATTTTGTGTTATTTTTTTACCTTAAGGCCTGATCAGGTGAAATCCGGCATGAGGGATGATATGCGCAGAAATTCTTGTTCAATTGCAATTTAGAATTTTAAACACGGTAATGACGTTATTCAAATATGATTTAAACTCACAACAATTTTGGGCATCGTTTACCCTCCATTTATTTTTAAAAAGTCTTCTTTGCCAATATCAAGTCACATTGAATATATCTATACATGCTTTACGCTAAAATTGCTACGGCATAGAATCAAATCATAGACTTTGCATACACTTACTTTAGTTTGACAGTGCTTTATTAGAATCAAAACCAAGTTATCAAATATGTCAGTATAATATAAATTGCTATCAGGTACAAATATTAAGAATACAAGTGCACAAACAGACGACATGTACCAAGTACATGCATATTAACAGTATACACAATGTGCGTATTGTTGTAGATGTTATTCTTTCGGGTAGATCAAAGAAATAAACGGATGTTTAAAAAAAGTAATTCTATGATCGCCAAAATGTTACACTGAGCTAAAACAACACATAAATGCTCATTTTTTTTCTCACAATAAAACAATACAAGCCTTCCTTTTCAAGCATTAACACTATCTTAGATGCAAAACCAACCTCTATGAGTCAATGACGTTTACGTTCACAGTACGTCAAATAGCCTAGGAGCTATCTTACACAAGCACTCTATCTTCATTTGTCATGAGCCCTGCCAGGTTTTTAGCATATGAAAAGTAGATAAAGGTGAGATTTCCTAGCTGCAGTAACACCGATAACACTTATATGGTTATCCTCCTTCGTGGGTTCTTATATGCTTAGGTTGTTAGACATTTGAGCTTTTCTGTACCTATACTTCGCGCATCTAGCGTTTCTCTCCTATATGTGTTTCCATGTGTCGGTATAAGGTAGCTCTTTGAGCCGCTCTGTACCCACACTCCCCACACATGTAGGGTTTCTCACCGGAATGTCTTGTTTGATGATCTATCAGATGATGTTTTTCTGCCGCCGAATAATCGCACTGGTCACACTTGTAGGGTTTCTCTCCTGTGTGGTATCTCATATGTCTGGATAAGTGAGACCTATAGGCTGTCATGTATGCACATTCTCCACACTTGTAGGGTTTATCGCCAGCATGTTTTTCTTGATGTTGTTTCAACTTGAATTTATCAATAGCAGAAAAGTCGCACTGGTCACACTTGTAAGGTTTTTCTCCTGTGTGGGTTCTCATATGTTTGGATAAGTGAGACTTTTGAGATGCCCTGTATCCACACTCCCCACACATGAAGGGTTTTTCACCATTGTGTGTCCTTAAATGATCGACCAACCTATATTTCTGTGTAGCATAGTAGTCACACTGGTCACATCTATAGGGTTTTTCACCAGAGTGTTTTGTCAAATGTTGGACCAAATTGATTTTTCGTGCAGCAGAATAGTCACACTGGTCACACTTGTAGGGTTTTTCTCCTGTGTGGGTCCTCATGTGTCGAGATAAGTCATTCTTTCGAGTCACCCTGTACCCACACTCCCCGCATATGTAGGGTTTGTCACCGGTGTGTTTTCTTATATGTTTGACCAAAGTGGATTTCTCTGTTGCAGAATAGTCACACTGGTCACACTTGTAGGGTTTTTCTCCTGTATGGATTCTCCTATGTCGGGACAAGGTAGACCTTTCAACTGTCCTATATCCGCATTCACCACACATGTAGGGTTTCTCGCCACTGTGTTTTGCTATTGTATGGTTGTCCAAAGTGGATTTCCGTGCGGCAGAATAGTCGCACTGGTCACATTTGTAGGGTTTCTCTCCTGTATGGGTTCTCATGTGTCGAGATAAACTTGCTTTATAAGGTGTTCTGACCCCACACTCCCCACACATGTAGGGTTTCTCGCCAGTATGTTTTGTTAGATGTTTGTTTAACCGAGATTTCTGTGCGGCAGAATAGTCACACTGGTCACATTTGTAAGGTCTTTCGCCTGTGTGGATTCTCATATGTTTGGTTAAGTCAGACTTTTGTACTGATCTGTATCCACACTCCCCACACATGTAGGGTTTCTCACCGGTGTGTTTAACCACATGCCTTTCCATATTGCCTCTGCTCTCCTGTACTAGTACCTGTGAGGTTGATGTGTTGTCAGGTTGGGGAAAGTTCAGATCACACGTTTCCTGCTGCAGGCCCATGTCTGTTGTCTGGGTCTCCCTGCTGTCACTCTCCTTCCCAGGGTGTCCAGAATGGCCAATCTCCTTCCCAAGATGCCCAACACACTGCTCTTCCATGGAATTTTCACAGCTCGAATCTTCCATTTCTGCTCTGTTGGAGGGGGTGGGGTGGGGGAGGGGTAGATTATGAATAAAAAATTCTTGCTAAATTTTACACACTGAGAATTAAGTTTTGACTTTACCTGCAAACCGAAACTTTTTAAATTTCTAAAAAGCATTAACAGTTCTCAGGCCAATCATCTTTTTCTCATATATCGAAAAAAAAAACAAGTCGCTCGTGACAAACTTAACCTTCGGAAAATGTTGGTCTACTTAATATTAATGGGCAGTTATATTATATGATAGACTAGTATATTTTAAGATAAATGATATGTTTATATATGAAATATTATTTTGTAACGGAAACGTTATGAAACCACATACCCGAGTATGACAACGGTGCCGAATAAGAGGCTAGCTTCTCTCTCAGTCTCTGGATGCAGGGGAGGGACGCCGCAACCTGGAACAGCATAAATCCATTATACTTGTAAAAGAATCCAACAAGCCTCCCCAAAGACTCCTCTTGCCACATCCAGTCATACAAAAATTCTTTCGTTCGGATAAACTGCTATTTTTACGTGAGAGATACTATCTGACACATGTAGGCAAAGGACAGAGAAATGGCAAACATACTAGCCCCAAAGGGACGGTATATTACATAATACCGTCCCTTTGGGGCTAGCAAACATACATGATATGAGCTCAAACTCGGCGTGCCCCAAAAAATTCTGTCCGGGATAGAAAGTTTCAAAGCAGCAACACACAGTATCTATCTGCGTCCCGGGGTCTACAAAGTACTAGGACTGAAGTTTTTTGAGGAATGGGTAGAAAGTCTGTCTTGTGTGACACACATAGTAGTGCAAGCCCCCCTCCCCATCAAAACACCAACCACAAACACGCTTCTAATCATAATTTACCGCCGAGGTAGCACCAACCAGAATCTTTACCTAGAAAGCAACCATAAGTCTTACCTGTAGATCTATGGTGGTTAGCGGTCTCCACGGCTTCTGGAATTCCGTAAAATATTGACAATTCTTCAATGAAACCAAAGTCGAAGACGCGAAACAAAATGGCGGACGTCAGCTCTCTAGGCCAAAGGTTAGAGGTCACAAACCTAATACTCACTTCACAATAGGTTAAACCAGAGATTGCCGCATAACGCTTTACTCTCGTAGTTTGGGGCCTAGTATGAAAACATGCCGCTGTTTCTACTTCTAAGATTGCGTCAAACTTTGACTTTGAATATATCAGGGTGAAGTGAGCGAAGTTATCGGGTACGAAGTTGTACAAAGTTACGACCATTTCCTAACTACTTTGTGGCTATATCGGGAGTCAGGGGTGACGTAAAATAAGGCATAAGATGACGTTAGCCCAAGGTTAGCCAATGGCTAGCTTGGTAACTCTTGGCTGACTATACAGCTAAACAAACAAACAAATGAATAAGTATAATGAGGTGACGTAATTTGAATTCGGACAGTGGCTAGGGTAGAATTACAGGTGTACAAAGCTGTTCGAAGTTACGGGGACACCACAGGAAGACTTTTATTTACAAAAAGTACAAAAACGGCAGGTCGAAAATCAAAATAAACACCGGAACATCAACATTACAGTTGATCGTCAACCCAATTCCAAACATATAACAAACAATAGGATTCTTTGTAATCTGAAATATCCATTACAGTAGGTGAACGTCTACAAGTATGAATAACATAGTTGTAGAATTTTACCACAAAGGAAACAATTTATTTCACCATGAATATTCAGTAGATTTCGCCGACTTTCATCAGATGTCTAATTCAATGCGATGACATTCCGGAAACTGGAAGAGTGATGACGACAGAAGTGAATCAAAGGTGGACCAATCACTTAAATTTGGGACTTTTTGCCATATTTGACCAAAAATGTAGATTTCGGGTTCCTTTGTCATGAAATAGTCGACTGATCTAGAATCTGGTATATGGGTTGCTTAAGCACTACGAATGGAAAATGTGTCAGAAAGACCAGGCCATTTTGCATAGATAGAGGTGTTGCAGCAGTGTCTATTCTTGTATGGGGGAGGCGTCTTCAAAAAAATCAATTTTGGATTGAGATGATGTTTTGGGACAGGTCAATTCCTGCAAAAAGGTTGATATGTCGGGCTTTCTCATTCTTCTATGTCAAAACATGAAATCAACACCAAGTTTCACCTTCAATTATTTTATTGTAAAAGGTCTTTAAAACGTTACGCTACGTTTTCAAACATTTTGATAGGATATATATTGCTACATGTGTATAAGCAAAATTTAGAATACCTGTGAACAGACTGCTACTGTTTAAGTCAATACTCCTATATGTACACTACACACAATATGCTGATTATTACAAGCGAGAGGTTATCAAATCGAAAAGACTTATCTAAAGCAGGTAAATATAATGATTTTAAAACATGTTAAGATTCTATACTCTTATGATTACCAACATTTATAAATAACATGTAAAATTAAAAAGAGTAATAAATGCCAAAGTACTGAACTAAACTGTACATACGAAACCTACATCGGTCCGGTCCGGCACATATGCTATAATCTTCGCAAGCTCACTGTGACATGTCTGCCTCTCATGTATAATTCCTTACCACAGAGTAGTTCTCGGGCCCAGGTACAGATTAAGACAACAATTAACACCCTAGAAGGGGTCTTCCACCCTACAGCTTTTCACGTTTCAAGAGGACAAAGTTGCATGCTCTACATCTGTTGCCTATATAAGCTTCAAAATGAAAAAAAAGCAAGCTGGTTACCCCCTCACCACCCTCTCAAATCTCCCCATGGCCAGGAGGTCAAGGGGCTATGTAGGTAATTAAAGCTGTAGGCTGTACATTTGTCACATTTGTGGATTCAGTTTGTTTCTTATTTCTTTAGTAAACATATGAAAAGTACTCTACTCACACACTCACTATGAAAAGTAGTCAACTAACTGACTCATCTTCGTCGCATACCAGTCTTCCTGTTTACTAGGTAGTAACACTGATAACAGTTGAATGACTTCTGTGGGTTCATAAATGCTTGTTTTTTTTAAAGACATTTTTCAGTTGTACTGTTCTAACACACTCCACACACCTAGGTCTCTTTACTGGTGTGGTTTCTTACATGTCGGTGTAAGGTCTAAGGAGAATTCCTTTGCATCAAAATAGTCACACTGGTCAAATTTTCAGTATTTTTCTCCTGTATGTGTTTTCATGTGTCGGTATAAGGTAGATCTTTGAGCCGCCCTGAACCCACACTCCCCACACATGTAGGGCTTCTCACCGGTATGTCTTGATTGATGGTCGATCAAATATTGTTTATGTGCTGTGGAATAGTCACACTGATCGCAGAGGTAAGGTCTTTCCCCTGTGTGGGTTTTCATGTGTCGGGATAAGGTAGACCTGCCAGCTGCCCTGTACCCACACTCGTCACAAATGTAGGGTTTCTCACCGGTGTGTTTTCTTTGGTGCTGGTCTAAAGTGTATTTGTCTGCTGCAGAATAGTCACACTGGTCACACCTGTAGGGTTTCTCTCCTGTGTGGGTTCTCATGTGTCTGGATAAGTGAGATTTCTGAGTCGTCCTGAACCCACACTCCCCACACATGTAAGGTTTCTCACCGGTGTGTATTACTATATGGTGGTCTAAAGCAGATTTATCTGCAGCTGAATAATCGCAGTGGTCACACCCTGTAGGGTTTTTCTCCTGTGTGACTTCTCATGTGTTGGGATAAGTGAGACTTTTCGAGCCGCCCTGTACCCACATTCCCCACACATGAAGGGTTTCTCACCGGGTGTGTTTTGCTTTTATGTTCCTTCCAAAAGCGGACCTCCGTGCCGCAAGATTATCCACACTGGTCACACCTGGAGGGGTTTTTTCCCTGAATGGGTTCCTCATAAGCCGGAATAAATCAAAACCTGAAGACGGTCCTGTTACCAACACTCCCCACACCAGTGGGGGTTATTCCCCGCCGGGCTTTGCTGCCTATATGACGCTCCAAATTGCCATTTTTGGGAGTTAAACAAATTCCAACGGCCACAAGGTTGCGGGGTTTTTTCCCCG